>NW_020954580.1:7382028-7442730 GCF_900497805.2 Vombatus ursinus | reverse complement strand
GTGTGTGTGTGTGTGTGTGTGTGTGTGTGTGTGTGTGTGTGTGTGTGCGCGAGTAGGATGAGACCAGCACTCCTGGGGAGTGGTTTAAGCTATCTAGATCTCTCACTCTGGTTCCTCCCTCAAAATGGATTGAAAATTACTTCTTTTCTTGGAAGAGAAGAAACACATTTCTCAAGACTTGGCAAGATAGCTTGCCTTCCTATCTTTAAGAGCAAGAGGTAGAGATCAAGTAAGGAGAGGAGAAGGGGGTTGGGATGCAGTAGAGAGAAGAGACAGAGATAGAGAAAGAGATGTTATTGTTTTTTTAACCTCTAAAAGCATGTTTTTTGAACTATGCCCACTGTCATTTATAATCAAAAGGATTAGCACCACTTGTCTGCCATCCAAGTTTGAGGAGGTGAGAGGCAGGAGATAAGAGATGGCATGTTTAGTAATAAAATTAAATCAGTAGTTCTGAGACTCTTCGTCTTTTCTGAATAGCTCCCAGAAGTCTCTTCTTGATGGTCACTGAAGAAAAGAAACTGGGGGGACAAGGCCTCCACTAATGATAGCTACTCCATTAGGAGGCTGGTCCTGAGTTTCTTGGCCTATTTTATGCCTTGTTTGGTCCCAAGACAGACTCTTGCTGATTGGCTGGTTTTATCCTCCCTGCGTCCTGTGGCTGCTTAGATCCCACCTGAAATCCAAAGCTAGGCATAGAATCAAGGCCATTCAGACAACACAGCTCCCCCAACACTCTGGCTTTCGGCCTTGTCTTGGATGGACTGCTATTTTTATGGGGTGAGTAATGGTTGATATATTCTCTTGGGTCTCTTTTCTTTTATTCTATGGTGATCTCCCTTGGGTCGAGGGTGGAATAGGGAGAAGAGGCAAGGAAGGATTACATAATTTACTCAAATTTAGATGCCAAAGGCCTAGTTTTGAATTCTGATGTTATGGCCGTGTGATCTTGGGCAACTCAGGTAACCTCTGTATGTTGTATTTTCCTTGGGTGTAAAATTAAAATAATAATGTCTGCCCTAGGAAGCACATGGTTTAATGGAGAGGTCACTGAACAGTCATTTGGGAACTTTAGATTCTAGTACTGATTCTGTCATCAACTTTTGTTGTTGTTCAATC
This sequence comes from Vombatus ursinus, assembly GCF_900497805.2. Taxonomy (NCBI): domain Eukaryota; kingdom Metazoa; phylum Chordata; class Mammalia; order Diprotodontia; family Vombatidae; genus Vombatus; species Vombatus ursinus. The sequence continues at coordinate 7,441,611 of NW_020954580.1, read as the reverse complement.
ATTTTCAGTTGTGTTTGACTCTTCATGACTCCATTTGGAGTTTTCTTGGCAAAGATACTGGAATGGTTTGCCATTTCCTTCTCTAGCTCATTTTACAGATGGAAAAACTGAGGCAAACAGTTAAATAACTTGCCCAGAGTCATATAACTAGTAAGTGTCTGAGGTGGGATTTGAACTCAGGAAGATAGTCTTCCTGACTCTAGCACTCTATCCACTGTGCCTCCTAGCTGCCCCTTTACCAACTAGCCATATGATATTATGCTAGCTGCTTCTCCTCTCTGACCCTCAGTTTCCTCGTGTGTAAAATGTGGAGGTTGAACTACTTTGTCTCCAACAAGCTTTTGAGTTCCACTGACTCTTTGCAGCTCACAAGACTGCTTTGAGAATCATCATTTGAAAACTGGTAGAGACCTAAGAGAGTTTAACTAGTGTAAAATGGGGAACCAGAGACAGTCATCCAGCTAGTAAGTGGCAGACCTGAGGTTCAGATCCAAGGACTTTGATTCCAAACTCAATGCCTTGTACATATGTATGTATGAGATGGAGGATGATTTATGAAGTGTGATGTGGACTCTGCCCTCAAGGATATTAACGTCTAAGATAAACAAATAAGCTAACATCAGAGAGATCAGGTTAGTGGCTTGTGGATTGTGGCCCCACTCTTGGGGAAATACTTTTTTATTTCTTTTTAGTCCTGGATTTAGGTTGAGGGATAAAGCTAAACCTGAAAGTGATTTGAAAAATCCGGCACCGTGAGTTCAAATCTGGCCTCAGACACATAACACTCACTAGCTGTGTGACTCTGGACAAGTCATTTAACCCCAATTGCCTCACCAAAAAAAGAAACCAACATCGAATGGGTACACAGACTCAACTCGCGTCAATGCAATAAGAATTAAGTAGCTACTACCTGGGAGGTATGGTGCAGGCATCATCAGGGGTGCAAAAATGAAAAACTGCTTATGCCCTGTCCTCAAGGTGTTTATATTCTCTGGTGGAAGATTGACCTTTACATAGCCCAGTAAAATACAAAGAAAGAAATGCTGGGACTAAGTAGAAATCTAAATAAACTGTTCTAAGATGATAGGAAGAGAAGACTTTTGGATAAAAGGAAATGTATTTATTTTTAATTAAGGAGAAAGTGTTTTAGTGGAATAGGAGGAGGGATGGTGCATCTCTCGCCTTCCACTTAGTCAAAGAAAACTTCATGGTAGCCAGAGAAATAGTGTAGAAACCTAGCAACTGTAGGGTTAGTGCAGGATATTGTCATTTAATATTATATAGAGATATAGATATCTACATATCTATATCTACCCATCCATATACCTATATTTCTATATATATATATCTATATCTATCTCTATCTAGCCATCTATATATCTATATATCTCTCTCTATATATATGTGTATATATATATATATATCTCCATATCTATATCTATCTTTCTATCTAACTATATGGCATAAGGACAAAATACCTGTGCTAGTGTCACCTAGCTGTTCTCTTTCGATTTCTCTCATTCACTGATGATGTCTAGGGAGAGACAATGCCTTGAAGGGAGAGACTTTGGGCTTTCTCCTCTCTGAAGCTTTGTGATTTATGAAAAAGGCCTGGTTTTTAGCTTCTTGTTTATTCTTTTCTATTTTAGATGAAAGGGTTGGAGACTCCAACCTTCTGAGTAGGAATCAAGCGCGTGGGCATTTCCTTTGTAAAAGTTAAATAATGTCAAAGTTAAAAGGATTTAAGGTCTGTTCATTTTGGGCTATGGGGATGGGGCACAACAGGTGGGGACTCAAGTCAATGGCATTAGAGACAAGTTACCCCAAAACACCTCACCCTGAGAGGCAAATGTAGCCAGCCTGACTTTGGGATGGTGAAACAGAGCATGCTGGGTAAGAGTGGGCTGTGGCGGGAGAGAGAGGAAGCAGGAGACACCCTGGACGAAATTGGGAAGTGGTAAAGTTTGTCACTGGCATTTTTATATCATAGCACTTCTTCTTTTCTTGTGATCCCAAAGGGTCTTGTTTTCCATTGAAGAACATCAGATGAATAAGGAATATCTACTCCACATCCACCCTTATTCCCACCCTATACCCCACCCCCAGCACAAGATGATGATAAATTTAAACATAGTGCTGAGAATAGAAGAGACATTTAGCCATTGTTTGTTATTGTTGTTGTTAAGGTATTTCACCTCTTAGGGATATATGTATTTTGCTGTATTTTGGAGGAGGGTAGAGGAGGAGTGATTCCAGTCCTGTGATTCCATTAGTGCAAGGAACTTCTGGTGAGAAAAGTCCGACCACCAATACAGATCAGCAACTCATCTGCTTTGTATAATTTGGAAAAAAAAAAAAAACTTCAAGGCATACTATGAGGTTAAGAGACTTATTCTTGGCCATATAGCCAATATGTATCAAGCAGAGTTAGAACCCAGGTTTCCCTGACACACAGACCTATTCATTATGCCACACTATCTCAATGACTTTTATTAGGACACAAGAATGAGCTTCTAGTGTTACTATCACACTCGGTAAGAGGTTTACTTGGAAGAGCTTTTTAAATAAGAAGCCTGTTCCAATCATTTGATATAGGGTACCACATACCCTAAAAACTTTTGAAGGAAGATCCAGATAGAAAGTATAGGGTTGGAAGATGATTCCTGGCAAGGGACAAATTATACATTATTAGCTAGAGTATCCCCATTCAATTCCAAAAAGTGGAAATCACAGAAACAATGGAGTATGAAATGATAGAGAGAACATAGGATTTTAGACTTAGAAATCAGCTATTCCTATACCTCATTTTATTAGTGAGGAAACTGAGGCCCAGAGGTTGGTAGCCACTCACCCAAGTTCAAACAGAGTGGGAGTATTGACTTGCCCAATACAGTACAGATAGTAAATGTTAGAGTTAGGATTGGAATCTATCTTTTGACTTCAGATCAATCAATTAATAAACATTTATTAAGAGCCTACTTTGTGCCAGACACCATGCTAAGGGCTGGGGATATTAAAAAAAAAAAAAAAAGCAAAAGACAGTTCTTGCCCTCAAGGAACTTGCAACAACTTGCAAACAAATAAATACAAAGCTATGTATGGGATAAACAGGAAATAATTAACAGAGAGAAGAAAATAAATCCAATGTTCTTTCTACACACCTCTACCAAATGACAAGAAGTAAATCTCTATATTTCCTTTTGATCCCTAAGGAAAAACAGAAAGCAGGTGGAAGGAAGACACTGATGTATTTGTTTATTTCCCTTTTTTTATTGCTAAAATGAAGGCCTCCGAGGAGGATATGTTTCCTCCAAATAACAAGGCTAGACATATGGGCTGAGGATTCCATCATTTTCCACTCCACCACTCTGAACTGCAGAGGCCAAGCCCAAGACCCCAAAGAGGGGACTGAAAAAAGAGTTTGACCACTATCAGGCTAAAAAGCAAACTCCACAATGAAACCATCCCCCAAGCCCCAGATTTCAAGCTGAGCCTTATCCAACACCATATTGTTGAAGGAATGTAACTAGAGGCTCTGAGGGCAAGGAGAGAAATTCTACAAGATCTCCAGTCCTACTCTGTGGAATCTCTAAAAATGCTCCACTTAACCATGAAATTAGATCAGGAGGAATCTCTGTGTGTGTGTGTGTGTGTGTGTGTGTGTGTGTGTGTGTGTGCGCACTATAAATGGGATTATTGAAATGTGCCGTGGTGTGGCAGAGAGCAGTTCCTTCTTGGAATTGTCATTGCTTGGAAAGGACGTGTTGTGGCTTGGGAGACTTTGCCAGATGGTCCTCCCAGGGTCTTCAGTGCCAGTGCAGCTTTCCTCAAATAGATGTAACTGTGTCACTCCATATACCAGCTATGCTTTGGATGACTGAACATTTGGCCATGTGGTCTGACAGAATCACTCAATGAGGTAGCTTCAGTGAATGACCCCCTGGGTCAAATATCTGAAAGCTTAGGTTCAAGAACATGCTACACTGATGATTTGCTCTGGAGACCAAATTAATTTTCTATGCAACAGGAGGGTGAGTTGGGGGATTGTGAGGTAAAGGAGAATATGGCTAGTAAAATACTTGAGGCCTCCTGGAAGGAAGATACTATAAATACTATAGTGGTTTCATTACTGTGGAGGAAGAGGACAGGAGCACAAATGGCTACTAGGGGAAGGCATATGGGTGACTTTCTGAAGAGTGAAACTGTTAAAAACCACGAAAGGTAAGGGAGGATGATTGTGAAGTCTCAATTAATTATATAAGTATTTCTTGAGCACTCATTGTATAATAATAAAAATAATAATAGTGCTCAATAATAATAACCAATATTCATGAAGGATCTACTATTGAGTCAGGCATTGTGCCAAGTGCTTTAAATTTGATCCTCACAACAACCCTGAGAGGTAAATACTATTTATTACTCCATTTTACAGATGAGGAAACTGAGGCAAACAGAAGTTAAGTAACTTGCCTTGGGCCACACAGCTAATGAGTGTCTGAGGCTGGATTTGAAATAATAATAATAATAGCAACAACAATAACAATAGCTGCATTTATATTGTGTTTACTGTATACAGTGCCAGGCACTGTACTAAGTGCATACAATCATTGTTTCATGTGATCCTCACAACAACCCTGGAAGGTAGGTTTTTTATAAAATGTATTCCATTTTACAGATGAGGAAACTGAGGCAAGAGAGATTAAGTGACCTGATCAGAGTCACATGGTAAGTGTCTGAGGTCAGATTTGAATATAGGTCTTCCTTTCTCTAAACCCAGAACTCTTTCAACTGCACCACCTAGCACAGTATCACGGATCAAGAACTCACTTCAGAATCAAGAGACTTGGACTTAAATCCTGGATCTTGGACAAATAATTTCCTCTGTTAGACCTTCAATTTCTGCATCTGCAAATTGACGGTAATGATGCTTGTCTATCTTTAAGGGTAGTTAGGAGGAAAAACACTTTGTAAACTTGAAAACGCTGCAGAAATGCTAGTGATCACTATTAATGGATGACTTTGAATATAAAAAAAGTATAAATCTTTGCTCTGAAAAGTTGTGAATAGTCATTTGTCACACAAAGCTTAGTATTGTTCATTGATGGTTTTTTAAAGTTGGTTAAACCCTTCACCTAGAGTCAGTGTGATGTAGTGGAGAAAGAGCTTGCCTTGGAATCAGGAAGATTGGGGTCCAAATCTCTACCTCTGACACATGCAAGTAGTTTAATCTCTCAGCGCTCTGGGTCCCTCTCTAAGAACACAATTTGTAGAGAAGGTGCCAATCTGCCCTGGGAGAGATTCCTCATCCTGGGAGTTCTTACCTCGATGACTCCATAGGTCCCATCCCTATCTGGAGTGCTAAATCATCCTCTAACCACAATGATCCAGAAATTGAACTGCTTAGAATCAGGAAGATGGACTGGGGGATCTTTCGAGATCCCAGATTCCTTCCAGCCCTGGCATTCTACAGTAACCTGAGGTCTGAATTTCATGTCAAATCTAAGTGCTAGATGGCTTCAGGGAGACATCATTGAGCAGCAGAATGAGGACTCGAATTGAAGTCGGAAGACCTGAGTTCAAGTTCTGGCTCTGCTATTTATTTACTCTCTATGCAACCACAAGCAAGTCACCTACCTACTCTGGCTTTATTTTCCCATCTGTAAAATCAGGGATATATCTGTAAAATGACTTCTCTATATCACAGTGATCATATGAAAAAATTGTTTTTCTTTTTGTATCTCTAAGAAACAGCTTTAGCCAGGACATTCTCATATTCCATTATAGGGTCCCTTTGGGATATTGAGTGGGGGTTGTTGCATTTATATCTGATGATGGGTGCCTTTAATATCTCACCGTTCTGACAGACAGGTACGCAGCTGTATATCTCATCCAGCCGCTGGCCAACTGTGCCTGCAATTAGCTAATTGAGGGAGTGACACTCCTTTTCACCCTTCCAGCTTTGCAGCTGCAGATAATTGCAGGTGCAGAATTTATTGTGCTTGGGACTTGGCCAGCACTTTAGCACAAGAGCTCAGAGGGTTTTCTATCCATTATCTCCTGAATCCCTCCCAGATGCTTGAAGCAGGTGAGGAAGCCTATAGCCCATCATAGGCCCCAGAGCATACTCCGTACTAACTAAATCCATTGAGAAACTCCAGCCTGAGAGTCAGTTTAATGTACATGCTAAATCTTGTTTTATGTCAGTGTGGATGTGTGGGGAGGGGAACTGGAGAAGGGGGTAAGGATAAGGGTAAGGATGGGATGAGACACAGAGGTCCTAATTGATTAACTGAGAGTGACCAGGTAGCCATTTCTGAACTGAGAGGGTAATGGGAGTACATAATTTCTGCAGACAATCAAAAACCTTCTTCTATACATATTGCATGAATTGTGGCCAACCTCTGTTCAAATACCTAATATGCACACAAATGCCTGCTGTGTTCATGATCTTTAGAAGACAAAAGTTTTAAAGCCTTCCACCAAATTCTCACCATCACCCCCACCCCATCACCCTATTTACCCTCTCTCTTTTATCACTCTATTGCTAGATGGGAGGCAAACCTACCAATCTTTCTAATATCCCACATTCTTACTCTAACCTCCTGAGAAAGAACGTGGAAGGAAAAAGGATGGAGGGGAAGGCGTGCTACCCCTGTAATCAGGAACACTTTATTTCAAATTCTGCCATAGCTATTTACTGGCTGTATGATAGGGCCAAGCACTTAAATTCTCTGATTGTTCCGTGAGGGTAGAGTCTATCTCATTTTGTCTTTTTAGATGCCCCCCACACCTGCTAGGGATCTAGGTGGTACAGTAGATTGAAGGGTTGGCCTGGAGTCAGGGAGATCTAAGTTCGAATTTGACCTGAGCTCAGTTTTGACTTAATAGGAATAATCATAGCACCTACATGGAAAGGTTGTTGTGAGGATCAAATGATATTCTATTTGTACAATGCTTAGCACAGTGCCTGTCACGTAAGAAGCATTTAATAAATGCTCATTTATTTATTGAATGTTTACATAAACCATTTCTCCCCCTTGGAGTAAACCTCCCTCTTCTTCCTCCCCAATACCTCCGATCAAATTCTATATAAAATACACTTTTTTTTAGGAAACTTTCTTAAATTAGACTATGAAATCAACTCCCATTAGAGATGCAATAAAGTTTTTTTTGGGGGGGGTTATATTTTGTATTTTTCTGCCATTTTTTTTTTGGAAACTATGACAATATACTATGGGCAGCTAGGTGGTCAGTGGATAGAGTTCCAGACCTGAAATCAGAAATACTCATTTTCTTAAGTTCAAATCTGGCCTCTGACACTCACTAGTTGTGTGACCCTGGGCAAGTCACTTAACCCTGTTTGCCTCAGTTTCCTCAGCTGTAAAATGAGCTGGAGAAGGAAATGGCAAACCACTCCAGTATCTTTCCAAGAAAATCCCAAATGGGATCACAAAGACTGAGAAAAAAAAACAGCCGAGCAACAACTGATAATACAATATAATACAATTATATATACATTTATTAAGAGGGTACTGTTTGCCAGACACTATGCTAAATGCTGGAGATACAAATAAGAAAAAGAAAGAAGCTCTCTGTCCTCAAGGAATTTACAACAGAATGAGGAGAAATCAAACTAAAAAAAAGGAAGGCAAAAATTAAAAAGTAAGGAAGGGAGCTAGAAGGCTAAGAGGCACCATGCTGGTGAATGAGACTTCAGGGAATGAGCTCATCGTGGACAAAACATGATGTTGCTGGAGTACAGGTGTTTAAAAAAAAAAAAAAAGATGGCACCTAGAGGAGAGAATAGGATTCAAGCCCTGGTTCTTTCCCTCACTATGTAACTGGGGAATGATGATAATAATAACAACTGATATTTAAATAATGGTTGGAAGTTGGCAAAATTTAGACAACAGTGTACCCCAGTAGTCCCTGGCCTACATTCCTCACATATTCATTAACCTTCTATCATAAACAAATGAGGGGCCACCCTTTTATGTGGCTGTCTCGGTGTTATGCCAGCAGGTGTGGAAAAAACAGACAAAAGATGAGTTCAGAATGAAGTGAGCAGAATCATGAAAACAATAAATACAATGACCACAATAATGTAAAAGAAAACACCATTAAAAGCCTCCAGATCTCTTGTCAAAACAGCGAGTGACCAGTCACGACTCTAGAAGCCTGATGTGGAAGGACGCTGCTGGCTTCTTGTTAGAGAAGAGATGGACAAGAGGTACAAAATGAGGTAAGTTATTTTAGACATGACCAATAGGTTTATTTGTTTTGTTTGTGACTCTTCTCTTTTTTTTTTTAATTGGGGAAGGTTCCAATGGGGATGGTGGTGGGGGTGGTAGGGGTTAGTTACTAGTGTGTGTGAGTTAGTAGATAATAGCAGAAATGCAAAAAAAAAATCAAAACATTTAAAAAACACACAGAAGGAACAGTGATTTTGTTATGACTTTGTTAGACTTAGCATATAGTTTAAAAATATATTAACAGTCTTACAGTTTCTCATGCAATCCTCTTCCTTGTTCTTTGAATACTGAGATGTTTTGTTTTTGTTTTCCTTAGTGTTGTTATATTCAACAGGGTACATAGAGAGAGTACAATTAGACAAGGCCTGGGAGTTTTTCTGTTATGTTTTGATGATCTTAAGACAAGAATGGAAAGAGAGAATATACTGGGGGTGGGGAAGGAGGGTAGGGAGAGGAAGGTTAGGAAAAGTTATCTCACATAATCAGGGGGGCACAAGTAGAATCTATACAAACTACGAATAGGTATAGTCAATCAAAACAAATGTCCACATTGTCCATATACAAAAAAATTTATCTCATTCTGCATTCTGAATGCTTCACCTCTCTATCAGGAAGTAGATAGCATGAGACAATTTTTTTTTTGTATATGGACAATGTGGACATTTGTTTTGATTGACTATACCTATTCGCAATTTTTTTTTTGTATTATCCATTAGGAAGGGGTGGGGGATGATAAAAAGGCAAATCATGACTGATTCAAACAAGTAAAATATTAACCTATTTTATATTCATAATAAAATAAAATAATAAGAAGAAATATCAGAATAGTAGACAATGCCACTTTACCAGTTGCAATGGACAAAGAATGATCACTTCCTTCTCTCTGGGTCTTGACCGAGTTCTCAGGAGATGTAGCTGAAAGATTGATGCCAGATGGAAATAAAGAGGGGGAACTTCTAATGGTTCTGCTGTTGCCAAGGCCCCAGGGGAGGAATGCCTTCACATCAGAGTTTATCAACATGGCGATCCCAAACTGGCCCATCTGTACAATGAAACTTGTGTAATACAGGCCTCCATGATCTCAATCACAGTGGCAGGGACATACTTTAGTCTTAGCAAATAAATACTCTTGTGGTGAGAATAAGCAAAGAGTAGATGCATCAGAAGAACATTAAGAATATGTTCTTGTTTATCACATAAGCCCTCAGGTAAACCCAGATTTGGAGGGTCAAGGTAAGCCTCTCAAGACACTGGGCTAGGCAAGACATTGCTGAAAGCAATTTTAGGATTTGCTGCAAGAAGTGGGGCCAAGATAACTGGTGACTCCCTCCTAGAATAATAACCTAATTTCTCTATAAAAAGGCATTTTATCCTTAATGGACCGATAACTTATGTTGATGTTTTGTGAATGGCTCAAATTCTTTAGGCAGTTTCCATGCTCATCACCCCCTTCACATCCAATTCAAGATATGAGCCAATCTGGGATCCTATAAAGTTACTGATGCAATTTGATGCGCTTGAGGAAATGAGATGGTCCAGGGACTGAGGGTGGAGGAGGAGGAAAGAGTGTGTTTAGAGCATGGGCCGGCAACTGGAATGGCAGCTTGACATCAGCAGTGATGTTCTTCCAAGGTTTTAGGCAACATCACAGTTCTAAGCAGATGACATCAGGGCTCCATCCACGGCAGCATGACTAGGAGTATAAGCTTATCCCTGGAAAAATGGCCTATTAAAGCCTTACGATAAACAAAAATTGTGAAGATAGTCAGTCCAGTTAACACGAGTTTATCAAGCCTTTAGTACAGGCCAGTCAATGTATAAGCACTAAAGGAAGTCAAGAGTAATTCCTGTCTTCTTGGAATTTATATTTGAAAGGGGAAGGCAATATGTAAATAACTAGATACGTATAGGATATTTTTGAGTAGACGGAAAATAATCTGAATGGGAAAGGCATTGTTAACTGGGGGGGTAGAGCAAAGAAAGGCTTTCTATTTGTGGGGAGCAGTTTGAGCTGAATCTTGAAACAAGCCAGGAAAATTAAGAAAATTAAGACTAGGAAGAGCATTCCAGGCAGGGGAAACAGCCGATACAAATGCAGAGACGGGAGATGATATGTTTTGTTTGAGTAATTCATATGGGCCATCATGGATAGATCATAGAATGTATAGAGGGGAATAAAGAAAAAAAAGACTGGAAGAAGTAAAAAGATTGCAAAAAGCTTTAAATGGCAACCAGAGGACTTTTTATTTGATCTGGAAGGTGATAAGGAGCTACTGACACTCACTGAGCAAGGAGGTGACATGGTCAGATCTGGGCTTTAGAAAAATCATCTTGGGGACTGAGTGGAGGATATGTTGCAAATGGGGGAGTTGAGGCAGGGATCAATTAGCAGGTTATTGAAGTAGTGCAGGCAAGAGGTGATAAAGGCTTCAACTAGGATTAAGCTATGTGACCTTGGGCGAATCACCTGACCCCTGTTTACCTCAATTTCATCTGTAAAATAGAAATAATAAGGGTTAGCTAGGTGGCGCAGTGGACAGAACACTGGCCCTGAAGTCAGGAGGACCTGAGTTCAAATCCGGCCTCAGACACATAATACTTCCTAGCTGTGTGACTCTGGACAAGTTCCTTAACCCCAATAGACTGACTAAAAAAAAAATAGAGATAATAATAACTTACTTGATAGAATTGTTGTAAGGATCAAGTGAAATAATATTTGTAAAATACTTAGGGGAGCCAAGATGGTGGAGGGAAAGCAGTGACTTGCTTGAGCTCTCTCCCCTAACCCCTCCAAATACCTATAAAAAATGGCTCTAAACAAATTCTAAAGCAGTAGAACCCACAAAAAGACAGAGTGAAACAAATTTCCAGCCAAAGACAGCCTGGATGTTTGATCAGAAAGGTATATCATGCCGGCAGGGAGAGCAGCGCAGTTCGTCATGGGCACACAGGCCTCAGAGAACCTGGAGCAGGCCTCAGAGGACTGAATCTCGGACAGCTGTGGCAGTTTCCAGACTTCTCAACCCACGAATGCCAAAGACAACTTAGAAGGTCAGTGGGAAAAGTCTGTGACTACGGTGAGAGAAGGAGCTAGGTCTCAGCCACCCCCAGGGCAGCAGCTGCCTCCTGAGCTTCCAGCCCACAGACTGAGGGGGAATCAAGTGGCTGATAAGAGGGGGATTGCAGTGATCTCTTTGCCAGTGCTGAGGCAGGATTCTCTTGCTTTACTGGTGCTTGGATCTGGGTCACAGTTCTGAGGGGCAGTCCTGGGGCAAGAAGGAGCACTGGCGTGGAGCTTGTTGTGGCAGAACTTGTTGTGGCGATGGAGAGAAAACACCTCGCCCCTTATTGTAGCACCTTGGAAGAACTGAAAATTTTCAGGTCCCTAGAAGTATCTCTGAAAACAGCTGTACCAACCCCTGAAGCTTGGGACAGTACATTCTCCACATCGGAAACAGACTTTTACCTTAACAAAGAGTTTAAAACTCAAGTAATCGGCTGAGATCATGAGTAAGCAGTGCAAAAAGAGTCAGACTATATTATCTTACTTTGGTGACAAAGAAGATCAAAACATACAACCAGAAGAAGACAATGAAGCCAAAGCTCCTACATCCAAAGCCTCCAAGAAGAATATGAATCAGTCCCAGGCCTTGGAAGAGCTCAAAAGGGATTTTGAGAGGCAAGTAAGAGAAGTAGAGGAAAAACTGAGAGTTTTGCAAGAAAATCATGAAAAACAAGTCAATAGCTTGCTAAAGGAGACCCAAAAAAATACTGAAGAAAATAACACCTTAAAAAATAGCCTAACCCAAATGGCTAAAGAGGTCCAAAAAGCCAATGAGGAGAAGAATGCCCTAAAAAGCAAAATTGGCCAAATGGAAAAGGAAGTCCAAAAACTTACTGAAGAAAATACTTCCTTAAAAATTAGAATAGAGCAATTGGAAGCTAGTGACTTTATGAGAAATCAAGACACTGTAAAACAAATCCAAAAGAATGAAAAATTAGAAAATAATGTGAAATGTCTCATTGGAAAAACAACTGACCTGGAAAATAGATCCAGGAGAGAGAATTTAAAAATTATTGGACTATCTGAAAGCCATGATCAAAAAAAGAGCCTAGACATCATCTTTCAAGAAATTATCCAGGGAAACTGCCCTGATATTTTAGAACCAGAGGGCAAAATAGAAATTGAAAGAATCCACAGATCACCGCCTGAAAGAGATCACCAAAGGAAAACTCCTAGGAATATTGTAGCCAAATTTCAGAGTTGCCAGGTCAAGGAGAAAATATTACAAGCAGCCAGAAAGAAACAATTCAAGTATTGTGGAAACACAATCAGGATAACACAAGATTTAGCTGCTTCTACATTAAGGGACCGCAGGGCATGGAATATAATATTCCGGAGGGCAAAGGAGATAGGATTACAACCAAGAATCACCTACCCAGCAAAACTGAGTATAATCCTGCAGGGAAAAAAATGGTCATTCAGTGAAATAGAGGACTTTCACACGTTCTTGATGAAAAGACCAGAGCTAAACAGAAAATTTGATTTTTAAATACAAGACTCACGTGGAACATGAAGAGGTAAACAGGAAAGAGAAAATCATACGAGACTTATTATGGTTGAACTGTTTACATTCCTACATGGAAAGATGATATTTGTAACTCATGAGACCTTTGTCAGTATTAGGGTATTTGGAGGGAAAAAATTATATGTATGTATATATATACATAGATAGATGGATGGATAGATAGATAGACAGAGGGCCCAGGGTGAGTTGAAGATGAAAGGGTCATATCTGGAGAATAAAATTAAGGGGTGAGAAAGGATTATTCTAGGAGGAGAAAGGGAGAGGTAGAATGGGGTAAATTATCTCACAAAAAAAACAGAAAAGAAAAGGCTCTTACAGTGGAAGGGAAACAGTGGAAGGTGAGAAGGAATGAGTGAATCTTATTCTCATAGAATTTAACTTAAGGAGGGAATAACATACACACTCAATTGGGTATGGAAATCTGTCTTACCCTACAGGAAAATGTGGGGGAGGGGACAAGAGACTAGGGGGATGATGGAGAGGAGGGCAGATTGGGAAAGGGGGTAATCAGAAGCGAGTACTTCTGAGGAGGGACAGGGTCAAAAGAAAGAATAGAATTAATGAGGGGGTGGGATAGGATTAAGGGAAATAGAGTTAGTTTTTCACAGCATGTCTACTATGGAAGTGTTTTGTATAACTGCACATATGTAACCTATGTTTAGTTGCTTGCCTTATCAATGAGGGTGGGTGGGGAGGGAGGAAGGGAGAAAATTTGAAACCCAAAGTTTTAAAAACACATGTTTAAAAAAAAGTTTTCACATGCAACTGGGAAATAAGAAATACAGGAAATGGGGTACAGAAATCCATCCTGCCCTACAGGAAAATTGAAGGGGAAGGGGATAAGAGAAGGGGGAGAGAGATTGAAGGGAAGGCAGACTAGGGGAAGGGGTATTCAGAATGCATGCCATCTTGGGGTGGGGGAGGGGCGAGATGGGGTGAAAATTTGGAACTCAAAATCTTGTGAAAGTAAATGTTGAAAACAAAAAAATAAATAAAAATTATCATAAAAATAAAAAATTAAAAAAAGTACTTAGCATAGTAGCTGGCACATAGTAGGCACTATATAAATATTAGCTATTTAGTATTATTATTACTGTTGTTATTCTTATTGTTGTTATTATTACATCACATTTCCTATAAAGTTCTGGCAATGTCTTCCAAGCTGGAAACACATTGAGTATGTGTCCAGTATCCATGGCACATTTGCTATCTTGAAGACTAACTTAGCTCATCACCAGAATTATAGATTTTTGGGGGACTACAGCAAGTCTCAACAACTGTCTACTACATTGGAAAGGGGTTGTAATCTGCATCTGTGGAGAGACTACCCTTAGCCTCTAAATCACAGTTCTGTAAAATATGGAAGTGTCTGTTCTTTAGAACAGAGGTGTCAAATATAGGGCTAGCAACCACATGGTGCCAGTAATAGTCCTCAATGCTGCCTGAACCAGATTAAAATTGGAAAATATTTAACAAAATAAATAAAAATAAAATAGAACATAGATAATGTTAATGTGTGATTTTCTAAGTCAATGTGTGTCTGTATGGTTCTGAGTTGAGTTTGACACCACTGCTGTAGATAACACTCTCCTTAAATAGTAAGATATTAGTGCCTCCTCCCGATATGATATTTTGCAGCAAAGCCCAACTCATTCACAGAAAGAGGAAGTGCTAATATTCAAAAGCAGTGGTCTGTGTTTGTTGTGAGATACTAAAAAGCACCTTGAAGCCGTTGAGTTAAACATGGGATATATTTGCTTTTAGACAATAAAATGCCTTAGCCTTGACTCTTTTTCAGGAACATAACTAGGACAGTGCAACCGGATCTTTGCCCTAGGGCCAAAATTTAAAAAGTACTGACAGCACTCATTTTTCAGCAGGTAGAAATAATGATAATTGCTAACCTTTAAATAACAATTTGATGTCTGTAAAAAGCTTTATCTTGACACATCTGAGAGCGGAAGTCTCACATCTAACTCAGAGCTTTCGCAGCCTGGTCAGCAACCCCAATCTCCCCCAAAATGGCAAAGACTGTCAAGGATCAGTCGGTTGTGAATGTCCTAAAGGAAGACCAGGTTCCCCATAATAAGATCACTGTTGTTGGGGTTGATGCAGTTGGCATGGCATGTGCTATCAGTATCTTAGTGAAAGATTTGGCTGATGAACTTGCCCTAGTTGATGTGATAGAAGACAAATTAAAGGGAGAGATGATGGGTTTCCAATATGGCAGCCTTTTCCTTAAAATGTCAAAGATTGTTTCTGGCAAAGACTACAGTGTTACTGCAAACTCAGAGCTGGTTGTTGTTATGGCTGGGACACATCAACAGAAGGGAGAAAGTCATCTTAATTTGGTCTGGCACAATGTGAACATCTTTAAATTCATCATTCACAATATTGTTCAACATGGCCCTAATTGCAAGCTGTTTATTGTTTCCAATCCAGTGGATATTTTGACCTATGTGGCCTGGAAGCTAAGTGGCTTTCCTAAGAACCGTGTTATTGGAAGTGGTCACAAGCTGGATTCTGCCTTTTTCTGTTACCTAATGGGGGAGGGACTTGGTGTTCATTCTTCAAGTTGTCATGGATGGGTCCTTGGGAAACATGGAGACTCTTGTGTTCCTGTGTGGAGCGGTGTGTATGTTGCTGATGTCTCTCTGAAAAATGTTTATCCTGCTTTGGGAACTGATGCTGATTTGGAGAATTGGAAAGATGTTCACAAACAGGTGGTTGAAAGTGCTTATGAGGTGATCAAGCTGAAGGGCTATACTTCCTGGGTCATTGGCTTGTTTGGGGCAGATCTGGCAGAAAGCATTATGAAGAATCTTAGGAGAGTGCATCCAGTTTCCACCATGATTAAGGGCATATATGGCATTAATGAGGATGTCTTCCTTAATGTCTAATGTGTTTTGGGGCAGAATGGCATTTCAGATGTGGTGAAGGTAAACCTGAATCTGGAGGAGGAGGGCCATTTAAAGAAGAGCTCAGACACTCTTTGGGGAATCCAGAAGGAGCTGCAATTCTAAAGCCTTTTAACATGCTTTCATTTTACTATCAAGAACATGACAGTTGGGGCAGCTAGGTGGTTCAGTGGACAAAGCACTGGCCTTGGAGTCAGGAGGACCTGAGTTCAAATCTGGCCTCAGACACTTAACACTAGCTATGTGACTCTGGGCAAGTCACTTAACCCTAATTGCCTCACCAAAAAAAAAAAAGGAACATAACAGTGGTCATGAGGTTATGTATAATGCACTTTTCAAATAGGTCAAATCCTTCTTCTGATTAGTGATTGAACACCAGAAATATAAAACCTGTGAACATACTCTAGTCTCTTCCTAAAATTAGAAATGGGGAATACTACAGTGTGACTACTATGATGCTGGATGTGACTTGTACAGTCTCAGTAGTTGGTGTCAAGCAGAGCCAGCATCCTACAGGTATATAACTACCTGCCTTGTATGTAGGGGCTACATGTTCCCAGAGGTCAAGATGACAACATTCCTGGATATAAAACACCATACAGTAGCAATACTTTATTGATACATTGATTACCTTTGTTCTCCCCTCCATTAGGGCTCTATAGCATGGCTCCATGTATCACCTTTCCAGAGGACCTGATTTTGTATACATATATATCAATAGTTGTAAATTTCCATATTACATAAAAAGATCTATATATGTACAATGATGCAACCAATTCCTCAAGTGTCATACTAACCTTAAATACTGAATAAACAACAAATAACTGATATAAAAAATTATCCATTTGCTCGTCACAGTTCTGGGATGTAGTTGTTTTTATTATACCCACTTTACAGGTGAAGAAATTGCGACAGAGAGAGGTTAAGTAGCATACAACTAGTAAATATCTGAGGCAGGATTGCAGATCTTCTTGCCTGTAAGTTTAGCTTCCTATCTATTATGCCACCTAGTTGCCTTTGAAAATACTCAGTTATGAATATTATAAATAATAAATAAAATATTCAATTATGAAAATATTCAGTTATATACTTAGCAAGAATAACTAAAATAGATAGCCCTTCCTCTTCCTTTCTTGTCATTTCCCCAGTGAGCATCTATCTCCCCATCCTGCCCATGGCCTTCTTCTAGCTTCCACCAATAGCCTCATTGAGTCCTAGGGTCTCTGCCTAGTGACAGGCATTCTGAACCTTCTGTTTCTATTATGAGGTCTGAGTTTTCTCCTTTGGATCTCATTCTTCTATCCCCAAATGGAATTTTTCTGATACTTTGCCCTGGATCCATCTGTAGTACCAATCCAATAGGTAGCATAATGGCTAATGACAACTTTATTCCTATTTATGGAAGAAAACCCCAGTAGAAATCCCAAGCTCTGATGCTTTTGCTTTGATCTCAGAGTAGGAACATGATGGATTGCACATAGCTTGTCTGGGGTAGGGTAAATACCAGCAGCATTATGGTGACAGCATGAGGATTTCCAGCTACACATTCTCAGATACCTGACATAGACAATGAGTAGCAAATTCACTGAAGATAACAGATTTTCCACCTTAATGTTACTGCCTTGAGATTAACTCCAGAGGCAGAACAGAGATGGAGGAGTAAAAGCAGTGATCTGCTTGAGCTCTCCCCCAAACCCTTCCAAATACCTGTGAAAATGGCTCTAAACAAGTTCTAGAGCAGCAGAACTCACAAAAAGACAGAGTGAAACAAATTTCCAGCCCAAGACAACCTGGATGGTTGATTGGAAAGATCTACTGTGCCAGACTGGGAGAGGAGCATAGTTCAGTGCCGGAGTGCAGACAAAGACCAGGTCTCAATGAACCTGGTCCTCAGGGGATTGAATCAAGGCGAGCTATAGTGGTTTCCAGGTTTCTCAACCCACAAACACCAAAGAAAACTTAGAAAGTGAGGAGGAAAGGTCTGTCCTGCAGTGAGAGAGGAGCTTGGTCCTGCCCCAATCCCAGTGCAGCACCGGAGAGGGGCTGCTTCTGGAACTCTCAGCCCACAGATGGAGGGGAAATTGAGTGACTGATCAAAGGGGGATTACAGGGATCTCTTTACTGGCACTGAGATGGGGATTCTCTTGCTTTGCCTGTGTTTGGATCTGGGTCACAGTTCTGGGGTGATCTTGGGGGAAGAAGGAGCACTGGCATGGTGGAGCTTGTAGAGGCAGTGAAGAGGGAATCCTCCTCACCATTCCAAGGCAGAAAAGAGTGCTTATGGTCACTCATAGATCAGAGCCCAGGCCAGGAAAGGAGTAAATACCTTGTCCTTGATCATACCACCTTGGAAGACCTGAAAATTTACAGGTCCCTAGAAGTATCTCTGAAAACAGCTCCACAAAACCCTCGAAGCTTGGGACAGTACATTCTCCACACCAGAAGCAGGCCCCTACCTTAACAAAGAGTTTAAACCTCAAGTAATTGGCTGCGAAAATGAACAAACAAAAAAAGTCCGACCATAGAATCTTTCTTTGGTGACAAAGAAGATCAAAACATACAACCAGAAGAAGAAAACAAAGTCAAAGCTCCTACATCCAAAGCCTCCAAGAAAAATATGAATCAGTCCCAGGTCATGGAAGAACTCAAAAAGGATTTTGAGAAGCAAGTAGAGAAGTAGAAGAAAAACTGGGAAGAAAAATGAGAGTGATGCAAGAAAATCATGAAAAATAAGTCTACAGCTTGCTAAAGGAAACCCAAAAAATACTGAAGAAAATAACACCTTAAAAAATAGCCTAACTCATATGGCAAAAGAGGTCCAAAAAGCCAATGAGGAGAAGAATGCCTTAAAAAGCAGAATTGACCAAATGGAAAAGGAAGTCCAAAAGCTCACTGAAGAAAATACTTCCTTAAAAATTAGAATGGAGCAAATGGAAGCCAATGACTATGAAAAATCAAGAAATTGTAAAACAAAACCAAAAGAACAAAAAAAAATAGAAGATAATGTGAAATTTCTCATTGGAAAAACAACTGACCTGGAAAATAGATCCAGGAGAGAGAATTTTAAAATTATTGGACTATCTGAAAGCCATGATCAAAAAAAGAGCCTAGACATCATCTTTCAAGAAATTATCAAGGAAATTGTCCTGATATTCTAGAACCAGAGGGTAAAATAGAAATTGAAAGAATCCATCAATCACCTTGCGGAAGATATCCCCAAAGGAGATTAACTCCAATTTATCCTGTTTATATCTTGTTTGTACGCAGCTTCTTTGCATATTGTCTCCCTTCCTGTTGGATTGTGAGTTCCTTGAGGATATAAGCTTGCCTTTCTTTGTCTCTCTAGTGCTTAGTCCAGTACCTAGCACATTGTTTAGTCACTTTTCAGTTGTGTCTGAGTCTTCATGATCCCATTTGGGGTTTTCTTGGCAAAGATACTGGAGTATCTTTCCTTCTCCAACTCATTTGACAGATGAGGAAACTGAAGCAAACTGAGTTAAGTAATCTGCCCAGGGTCACACAGCTATTAAGTGTCTGAGGCTGTATTTGACCTCAGGTCTTCCTGACTCTGGGTCTGATACTCTATCCACTGTGCCACCTAGCTGCCCATCTAGCATGTGGTAGGTGTTTAATAAATGCTTATTGACTTGACTGGAAAACTCTAGAACTCTGATCAATTCAGTGATTTACCATGACTGCTGAAGACTAAAAGTGAAACATGCTTTCTGATTCTTGGCAAAGAAGTGGTAGAGAATGAGGCATCCATTTTCAGGAATGACCAATAGGTTGAGATTCAATTTACTTGACTATATTTATTTGTTACTTATGAAGACTTTAGGTAGTGTATGTGTGTGTGTGTGTGTGTGATTGTGTGTGTGTAAAAAAGAAAGGGAAATTAATAAAACATTTTAATTTAAAAAAAAGCCTTCCTGAAGTATAGGTCTGATTGTTACTTTCCTGATAAGAAACTTCATTGGTTCTTTTTTTTTTGCCTCTAGAATGAAGCACACAATCCTCAGCCTGGCATTCAGAGCTCTTCATAATGTGACACCAGCCTCTGTTTCCAAACTGATTTCACATGATTCCTCTTCATGTACTCTACATTTCTGCTAGACTGGCCCAATTGCTTTTCCTAGAACTAGACATTGTATCTGCAGCCTTGATGCCTATGTACCGGCAATACCTTCTCCTTAGAATACATTCTCAACCCACTTCTGATTTTTTGAATCCCTGGTTTCCTTCAGGGATAAGCTCCTGCGCCATCTACTTTGGAAAGCTTTTCCTGATCCTCCAAGGTGTTGTTCTCTCCTCCACCAAAGAACCATGTAAATACTTGTTGGTTAAAATGCAGTAATTCTCCCCCAAGTAGTATTCAAAGGCAGGGATTATTTTATTTTGTCTTTATATCCCCAATGCCTACCATAGTGTCTTGCACACAATAGATGTTTAATAAATACTTACTGGATTGAAATTTTTGGATTGGAAATAATTAGCCTTGACAAGAAGACATTTGGTATAGGGATCATATTAACTGTCACCAAGTATTGGAAGATATTTAATGTGTAAAAGGGATTACATTTGTTTTGCATGCATCTAGAGGAAAACCTGGACCAAGGGGGAAGCCAAAGAAAAGAAGATATCAAGTCAATATAATAAAAATGTGGATCTTAGGGGAAATCACAGTTGAGGGGGTGGCAGTGTTTTGAATTGCCTAGTACAAGCTGCCTTCTATCTCTCCCTTGGGGTGTCTTATTGCTTCAGTTAGTCTGACTTGTCTACCTCATAGGTGACAGTGGGAGGAGATGGCTGGCCCCTTCTCCACAGGGGTTGCTTTTCCAGATGTTGGCTGAAAAGGCTGAACTGGAAACATGACTAATAGTCTGGAAGGCACAGCTATTTCCAAAGCTCTTGGGTTCAGTGTCCTGTGCTCATTCCACCTGGATAACAAAGGAAAGTAACGGTTGACTGGATTTACATAATAAGGGCTTAATATCTATCTGTTTATATCCATCTATCTATCTATCTATCTATCTATCTATCTGTCTGTCTGTCTGTCTGTCTGTCTAAAGGCTTTGAGTTGGAATCTGGAGGCCACATTGAACCAATAAATTAAAATGATACCTACAAATAAAAATCTTAGTCTACTGCAGGTAAGACATATTTGACATAAATACATCAAGGAAAAGGTAATGACTAATTATAATAAAAGCTGTACTGGCACTCAACATTGAAGCTGAATGGGAAGTAGACTGAAAGTCTTAATGTACACTTTTGGAATTGTGAAATGGATCATAACAAATTTGCAAAGTACTCTAACAAAAACCCGTACAATATTAAATAAATATAGAGTCCATCACCCCACAGCAGCTATAAAAAGATGAACACTTTTATGCCAAGGAGGAGGAGAAATTTTAGGAGCTCTTACAATATCTATAAGAATGTATGAAAAATGTATAGAAATGCTGTTGGAATAAACCCATATCACTCAACTAAGGAATAGTAAAGAATAATAACAGGTAAATGATATTGGATTTATCTAATGTAACTTACAATGGCTTACTTCTCAATTTTTCCTATGAAACAACAAAGATTTGATAATGGAATCAAAAGGCTGTCAATGGGCAACATCCACATGAACTCAGCCAAGAATATATCAACAGAGAAATATAAAAAATGTGAATCATTTGGATTTATATATTGAAAGAGAAAGGATTATGAAAGCAATTCAGGATCAGGTTATTTCTACCAAAAACTATATAAAGGTTACCCCCAGTACCCTGAACTTGGTGATCAATATAGATGATGCAAAAAATGAATGGAGACAGTACAATTCATCACTCTAGGTTATAAAAATTTAACACTTACTGAATTTTAGTGAAACATATCCAAGTGGCTGGAGATATATATATATATATCCCTGGATGTCAACATACCATTTCTAGCCTATATGGGACAAAATGTTTTATTATATACAATGTACATGATATGTATAATATAGAATATTAAATATATATTATATTTATGTAACATAGAACATAAATATATTATATTTATGTGTGTGTGTATAATATAAAGACCTGGCCAAGTATACAAAAACACGTGACTAGGATAAAATGTAACTTACGGTTACATTATATTATTTATACAGGCCATCCCTATTGTCCAAACTGCTACTGGGATTGTATTAAGGACACTTTCAGTGAGCCTATAGAAGATAAGCTATGTTACACTTTTAGTTAAAAAAAAAAAACAAAAACAACTTATTTTACCCACCTACACACTTAAAACACTAAATGTAAAGGAAAAATAGCAGGATCATAGCTTCTCCTGGTAACATGTTTTTTTTTTCTGAATCCTATTGCAATAGAAGAATAAAACAGCAATAATAACAAGTCACATTTCTATAATACATTAAGGTTAACAAAGCATGCTCATCAAAACAATCTTGCAAGATAGATACTTGTTATGTAGGTATTACTATTATCTTATAGATGAAGGAACTGAATCTTAGAAAGACTAAGTGATTTGCCTATAGTTGCAGGTTTGAGAGAACCCATGTAGGAGTTGGTACCCTAAAGAAAATTATCCCTGAAGTTTCTAGTAGCTGACTCATCTTTACCCTTTTTTGTGAGTCAGTATGTTCTTCTGTGCATCAGGACCTCAGTCATTAGTCCAAGTTTAACTTTCTAAGCCTCTGATGGAGGCTTCATTGGTTTGTGTCTATCCATGGATATCATGAGAGAGTTAGATGACCAGTCAAACCTGGTCAGGTCTTAAGGGTTGTTGATTACTGATGAGAACTGGTCACAGAATAGTCTTCTTGGCATTCTCAACTGTAGACAGCAAATAAAGATCAGGGGAAAGAGGTAAGGTGAACTAATATTCCAGTTCTTTAATTTCTTTCAGGAAGAATTTAAATATCATACTCTATTCTATAATATTCATTCTTGAATCTAAAACAGAGAGCATCAGTGTTTTCCTTCATTTTCTAAGCAGACATTGGGGTGCCCAAAGTGATTTGTTGATATCATAGAGTAGGAATTTCTTATGCTTGCCTGAGCCTTGTGGTAATGCCTCTTTGCCTACATGGGATCATATTAAGACTCTGCTTCTTTAGTTTTTGTGGCATATGGTGATTTGGTTTCACTGACTAGAGCCTTGTCCTGGATCAATATAAGTATTAAATTGGGTTCAGACAAGAGCAGTCATAATAGGGTTTGATCATGAAATCTGTTACTTTTTGTAATTTCTTACTATGATATATAAGAATCAATCCTACCATGTCTTATTCAAAAGAACTCTCAACCTGCAGCATTTACACAAATGAGAAGTTCTACCCTATTAGCAATAGTGCTTTCATCAGGCTGTTGATATCACTTGTGAAGTCTGAATTTCTGAATGTTGACTTATGGTGCTGGTGAGACATGAATTCTGAATAAATGCACAAGTTCACCCTACATCTTAACTTTAAGGCAAACTAGAGTAGTGAGGCACATATATTATTTTGGTGTATTTGTGGGTCCCACAGACTGAAAAATGTAGCCAGTGGATTCTGGACCATCTCTTTTACTTCAAAATAAATGGAAATCTCTCTCTACAAGAAGCCCAGGTTCTGATTAATGAATGCCAAGACCAAAATATCCATTTTAAACAAAGAACTGTTCAGATGTTCTTAATAGCATAACGTTAATAATATCAATAATTAACAACTAATAAATAACATCTAGAATAAATAACAAACATTACTAAAATTTCATAACCATACTAATTCTTAGTAAGAATTAAAAAAGTAAAGACAAAAAAAAAAACAGCTCAGCAAGACTGGCCAATAATCAACCAAACCCAAAATTGTATGTGATTTACATTTGGGATATACTCTCCCTGAAACAAAGGATGACTTTTTCCCCACAACAATATTCTTCCAGAAAGATATAAAAGATAGAATGGTCCTCAGAGTCAGGAAAACCAGGGTCCAAGTCCTGCCTCTGACATCCTGACTGTGTGACCCTGGATAAGTCACCTAAACTCATCATGCCACAGGAAATGCTCTAAAACTGTAAGTTGTTGAATAGTTGCTGATATGCATTGGTAGAGGAAGTTTTCTCACCCATTTTTCCTCATTGGTTTCTCATACCAGTGAAATCATAGGTCAAGCAAAAGAAAAAAAGTCTTCCAAGAATGAATTCTTCTAGTCTATGAATCCTAGGATACCACAGAATCAAAATTTCAGGTCACCCAAAGGTAAATGAGGGAGTACATGGTGTTTATAAGTAGGTTGAACTATATGACAACAAAACAGTTGTGTACAAAAGCAAAAGAAAAAAATGGCATCAGTAAGAGGCATTTCTAGAAAAGGAAATGGACCATTAGGCATGCAACAAGAGTGAGGGCCAGACAGCCTGGGTGCACCATCAGTAATAATTGAGTGTAAAGATATTTAGAGGAAGGACTTGGGGATGTTGGTTGGATTCTCTGGGGTCAATTTACAAGAGGATGCAAATACAATTATGTAGGCTGAGAAGCCAAATAAGGGCTGAAATCTGTACTGAGAGTGGGAGTAGCTATACAGACAAGGAAACTGAGGCCCAGAGATTTTAAGTTCACACAGGCAGTAAATGGGCAGGGCTAAGATTTGAACTCAGGTTCAGGAACTCACAGTTGTACTGAACTATTAAAGTATGAAAAGACCTAAGACTTGGGAGATTTTTTGTTACGAAAACATATTTTAAAAATCATATGGATACACTTAATGACTACATAAATGAACATACTGATTCTCCTAAGGATGTGTGAAAGAGACTAATCTTCATTGGTAGAGGGAGTTCCTTACACCAATGAAATCACATGTTGAGATCACAAAGAAAGGAAAAGGGGAAAGATAAAAGAAATAAAGATAGAAGGAAGAAATGAAAGAAAGAAAGGGAGGAAGGAAGAGAGAGAGAAAGAAAGAAAGGAAGAAAGGAAGGAAGAAAGGAAGGAAGGAAGGAGGAAGAAAAGACATAAAAAGGAAAGGAGAAAAAGAGAAAGAATGAGAGAGAAAAGAAAGAGACAAAGAAGGGAAGGAAGGAAAGAAGGGAGAAGAAAAAAGGAAAGGAAGAAAGAGAAAGACAAGGAGAGAGAAGAGGAAGGGAAGGGAAGGGAAGGAAGGAAGGAAGGAAGGAAGGAAGGAAGGAAGGAAGGAAGGAAAGGTAAAGACATTTGTCTACATACATTCCCATTCCCTCTGTGTTCTATCCTCCTTCAGTGGGGCAGTTGGGTTTTTTTGCTTTTTTCCAATTCAGCAGACCACAGAAACCAACGCTAACATTTCAGCGTTTCTGTCTGCCTTATGCTAGCAAGTGTTTTATAAGAATTTCTTAAAACAGAAACCTTTTTCTGCTTATTACAGGCACTTCTTCTGAGATCTGTGTGAGACCCTCCAGGCTGTGTATCTCAAAGGTGATAATTGAATTTTTCAAGGAGGCAAAGTCACTTGGGTTTTGAATTTGTGTTGGTTGTGACAGCATTGCAGGAGATACACATTACCTACCAGTTAGTCTATCTTTGCATCCTCCCCCTACTTAATGCCCACCCTTCCAGAGGTAGGACCTTCCTTTCTATGAATGCTTCCCATCACAAGGTATGAGACTGAGCCTGGTATATTAGCTTACATTTATAGAGCCCTTTATGGCTACATGCCCTTTCCGTTATTTCCTATGATCCTTGCAACCACCTCAGGTGGTAAATATTGCAGATATTGTTATCCTTATTTTAGAGATTAGATGACTCAGAATCAGATAACTTTAAGTCCATCTATCTGCAAGGCCATATATCTGATTAGTGGGGGAGTTAGGACTTAAATTCAGGTCTTCCTCCTACATGCTTATTGAGTTCTTTCCCTTACCTTATCCTACAGACCAAAAATCATTTGGCTAAGGGAGGGTTTGGTGATTCAGCTGTTGTGAGTTTTGATCCTGCTTTGCCACTGGGCTTCTAGGTGAGCTTAAATGGATGGCTCTGACTTTTCCCTGACTCCATAACTCATGTCTAGGGCAAGCAGAGCAGCTATGGTCTGTCCCAAGGTGTGCTTATGAACACTTGTTTCTTTATTGGCTCCCTATCTTGAGAGTCGGCAGAAGCATAGTCAATAGAGAGTTACGCTGAATGTTAGACAAACCTTGGTGCAATCCCACTTCTGACACATATTGTCTATGTGACCTATAATTTAACCTTTTCATGGACCATATAACACTCTAAAGTTGGAATTCTTAACTGGAAGTCCACAGACCCTCAGATTTCAGGGGGTCCATGAACTTGGATGGGGGAAAAATTAAACTTTATTTTCACTAACCTTTGGTTTTCTTTTCAGTCCTATGTAGTTTATTTTAAGCATTTAAAACCATAATTTTGAGATGGAGTCCATAGGCTTTATCAGACTGCTAAAAGGGTCCATGATGTCATGAGGAACACTTCCCTCAGGCAAACTGGTACCAGCATTGGTAGGGGTATTTTGCTCAGTCAGAGCTCGCTACACACATTGCCAAGTTTTTAAAAGTTCTTCGAAAAAGTAAGTACTTTTCCAAAAACAAAGCCCAATCTTTGGATGAAGACTTGTCTAGCATAATTTTATTGTAATTAATTGATAGTTATAATTATATAAAGATATATAGATAACTATAGATCTGTCTGGACCTATTGTTTCATCAATTTAGGGAATTTATGATGTGGAAAATCCCTTAATAAATGCAGATTGGCAATTCGTCTTTAAATTAATGTTAGAGAGTTTCTTGGAGGCATATGGAGGTTAAATGACTTGGCACCCTTACTATTTCTTGGAGGCAGGATTTGAATTTTGCTTTTCCTGATTCCCAGGGCAATCCTTCATCTACTCTGCCACTCTGCCTCCTACTAATAATGATAATAACATCTACCACATATAGCTTTAAGGTTGGCAAAGCACTTTACATACTATTATCACTATCATACTATTATCAGTTGAGCTTCATAATAACCTTGTGAAGTTGGCACTATGAGTATCATTATCCCCACTTTACACATGACAAATGTGATTTGCCCATGAGGTTGTAAGGCACAGTGGCTAGAATGCTAATGCTTATGATCTATGCAATAATGCGATAGTCATTTAACTTCTCTGAGATTCAATTTTTTCACCTGTAAAGTGAGGATAATAATGCATATAATACCCCTCTTGCAAAGAAGTTGTGAGGCTCAAATGAGATCCACAACCAGAAGTATTCATTATTTAACCTATTATGTGTTAGACACTGTGAATACAAGGATAAGAATGAAACCAATGGGAAAATATATGTAAAACATTTTCCAAACATTAAAGCATTATAAAAATGTAGATGGTGATGATGATATAATGTCATGGAGATAAGGATAGGAGATGATTTCCTAGGGGAAATGGAACAGGTAAAAATCTGGACTGGGACTAAGATATTGGGGTAAGGAGGAAAAGAAAAAGACATAGGATAGGGTGACTTATGAAAAAAAAAACATTGGAAACTTCTAGAGAACCTGAGGTAGGGAATCCAGAAATGGGGAAAAGGAATGAAGTTATAATAAGAGGTTCAGCTCAGAGAATTATAAATTATAAATAGTTCAAGGAATTTACAGATTCATAGTTTCTTGGAATTGAAGAGGCCCCTAGAAGTCATCTAATCCAACTCTTTGTTTATGCAGATGAGGAAATTGATGCCCCAAGGGCCTTTCCACTACTGTGGGTGGAGTCTAATAGGCTGAGTTGAGAAGCAAGGCCATTTGGGAGGCCATTGCAATAGTTACAGCTTCAGGTGATGAAGGCTAGGGTTAAATAGTGTCAGTGGAAATGGGAAGAAGGAGACTATGTGAGAGACATTGTAAAGAGAAAATGAATAGGATGTGATAAAAGATTGAGTCTGAAGGGGGATGGAGAAGGAAGATATCTCTGAAATTTCAAGCCTAGGTGACTGGAAGAACATTAGCACAAATAGGGAAGTAAGGAGGAGGGAAGGTCAACTTTAGACATGTTGTACATGAGGTTGATTGTTGAGCATCCAGGCAAAGATGTCCCCCAGGCACTTAAAACTGACAGCAGGACATGATCATTTAGTCAGCTGAAGATTAACTATCCAGGCTGGCCATATCCAGCTGGGAAAGGGAATAATGGAGAGACTATGGCCAGTTAATCTCATTCATCTGAATGGTGTTCCCCAACAGTAAGCAATCAAGCTGTCCTCAACAGTTAACTGGAGCATGCAAGGTTTTATCAAGAGGACTGATTAGGAAGCTGTTAGAATAACCCAAGTTAGAGGCAATGAGGGCCTGGATTGGGGTTTGCCAGTAAGAGTGAAAAGGAAAGAATAAATATGAGAGACATTGGAGCAGGACAATCGATAGGACTTGGTAACATATTGGCTCTGGGGATGGAGGAAGATGGTTCCAACATGTTATGTCTAAGTGACCAGCTACAGTATGGTGTGATTTAAAAGAAATTTTAAAAAGTCAGGAGCAGGGGCTGGTTTAGGGAGAAAAATAATTAGTTTAGTTTAGGATATAATGAACTGGAAGTACCAGTGTAACACATCATATCACAGCCAGGTGAATATGGCTCACTTGGGTCAAAAGACTTGTAGTCATTTTTAGGTCGAAATATACATATATATGCATGTATACATACACACACACACATACATATATGGAGAGAGAGAGAGAGAGAGAGAGAGAGAGAGAGAGAGAGAGAGAGCAGAAGCAGATAGGAAAATCTAACTGTCTTCTGTTAAGCCAAACATTAAGGAAATATGCAACAATATGTAAAACTGCTGAATTCATTATTTTTTTGTTTTGGAAATTTTTGTTACTGGACTTATCAGATTTCATTTCTAAAATGGTTAATATCCATAGATATAACCCACATGAACAAAAGATCATTGAGGTCTTCAATAATTTTTAAGAGTATAAAGGAGTCCTGAGGCCAAAAAGCTTGAGAACAACTGCTCTAGTGGATAGAAAACTGACCTTAGGGCCAGGATCATTTGCATTCAGGTCCTATTTCTGACACATACTGGCTATGTGACCTAAAAGAAGTCACTTAACTTCTCAGTGCTCTGGGCAGCTCCAGTAAAAGAGAATATACCAACCTACCTGTATTGGTAGAGGTAGTTTCATCATAAACATGAAATCACAGATCTGGTCCCTATCACTTACTCCTATCCTATTGAAATATTTATCAGCAAAAAGAGAGCATACAAATTCACAAATCAGGAAAAAGTAAATAGGCATGTGTATATATATATATATATATATATATATATATATATATATATATATATACAGAGAGAGAGAGAGAGAGAGAGAGAGGAAAACAACTCAGTCTCTGGCTAGGATGGCCCCAAAGCTTTTTAGTCTAATGTTTAACTACAGGCCTGGAGGCCTAGCTTGGTTGAGAATCCTCTCCAGTCACAGAACCATGATTACAACTGTCTCCCTTGTGGTTTCAAGGTGAAAATGTTATTTTCTGTCCTAAAACCCTATTTGCCTCATTATTGCTTTTGGTTTTGTATTGACCCAATTGGACATTTAGGACTAAGCTTCTTGGTCGATTCTACAATCTCAGTCTCACTCTTGGCCAATCAGGTTTTTGGTACTCTATCATTACTATGACTACAAAATTCCTTGGCTAATTAGCCATCTCTTCTCCCTCCACCTGAAGTGGAGAGTGGGGAGTGTAGAGGATAGGAAAAATTTTAAAAGAAGCTTGTCATACATTAAGTTTGCATTGTCACCTCAATAAAAGATTAAGATATACCTCTAAAAACAAACAAAGGTCTTCTGTCATACCTGCTATCACATAAAGAGGATGAAAGAGTTGACTATACTAAGAAACTCTACCTGAGTACCCTCTGTGGCTTTTGCATGTTCTGGAAAGTCCTGGCCAATTAGATACCAAAGCCATATTCTATGCCTTGTTGTTGTGTGTGTATGTTCATGTGTGTGTGTATGTTTGCTTTTGTGTGTATTCCATATTTCCGGTGTCGTTTATGGTCCTGCCCTGATTGATCATAGCAAGGATGACAACAATTACCACCACAAATAACAATTGATATCAGAAATTGGGAAGAGCCTTGGAAGTCTGTCAAATTAGTAGGCATTTCAGAATGGAGGGGAAAACATGACACAGTGAGTAAATAAAGATCTTTATTAAGTGGAAAGACACACATTGGTCTTTGAGTCAGTATACCTGCTTCCTAAGTAAGCACATTTCCTGGGTCCAAGGCATTTGATTTCCCCCAACCTTAGCTGTCTTATCTATAAAATCGGGATATCAATACTTACCTTCCTGGGGTATTACGAGGGAAGAATTTGATAGACCTTATATTGCTATGTAAATAGGAGTTATTATTAACAAAGGAATGTTGAGTTATTAGGATCCACCCTGGGAGATTTCCTAATACATCCCATGTAACTATAGGGATTACCTCATCTACTCCTGACCAAAGTAATGGCACATTACTTTTATACACCATTCTGTCATCCTGAGGGTATTTCATATTCATCATGCTCTTGGGATTGGTCATGTCACCTCCCTATTTAGTAGAGTTTAGGAGCTCTCTAATACATCTGAGATCAAATATAACCTCCTCTGTTTGGCATTTAAAGCCCTTTACAAGTTGATGCCAGTCTACATCTCCTGCCTCATTACTCCTTCCATGAGCTATTTAGTTCAGTCTAGTTGATCTTCTTACTGTAAGTTCCTTATACGGAATACTCCATTTTCCATCTCTCTGCCTTTGTCCCAGCTGTGGCCCATACCTGAAATGCACTCCTTTGCTCATCTTAAGTGGTATCTTTTGGAGAAGGCTTTTCATGGTTCCCTCTGAGCTCCTATTGTCTCTTTCCCAGGGTTATATTTATATGCCTGGCATATTTTGTACATACCTGTATATGGACATATTTTATTCTCTGTTAGAATGTAAGCTTCTTGAGGACAAGAATTGTTTCCTTATATCTTTGCATCCCTAGTGACTAAAATAGCATCTGGCACATAGTAGGAGCTTAATTGCTTTTTGATCCCTTGATTGATAGATTGGTTCCTCCAGACAACCCTGGGGATATTATTATTTTTATTTCCATTTTACTGATGAAGAAGATTGAGGCTCAGAGCTTTACTCAGTTATACTGCTCATAAGTGGCAGACCTGGCCTTGACCCCAGGACTTCTGGCTCTGATCCACTCCATAGGTGTCAAGAACAAAAAGAAAAACACAAATTAACGTTATCTATGTGTATTGTATTTTTATTTATTTTGTTAAACATTTCTCAAGTACATTTTAATCTGATTTAGCTATTTTCAGGAGTTGTGCCCACCATCTAGGGCTTTCAGTTTGACTGTCTACCCCACCATGACTTTCATAGTTAGAGAACGATGTTGTAGGTTGCTATCTTACTACTGCTATATTGTAATTCAATCACTGTCTTACATTTATCAGGGATCTTAAGAGTTTCCTTCCTCCTGGCCTCTTCTCTAGCAGGACCATTTATCAGGGCAAACAAAATCTACTTTATGATAAGAGAAGTTTAAAGCTACACAAACTATATAATGATTGCTAACATTTACATAACATTTACTAGGTGTCACACACTGTGCTATGCATTTTCCAATTATTATTTCAATTTACACAATAGTCCTAGAAAGTAGGTGTTATTATCCCCATTTTAAAAATAAGAAAACTGAGGCAAACAGAAATTAAGTGACTTGCCCAGGGTCACACAGTTAGCAAGTGTTTGAGGCTGAATTTGAACTCAGGTCTTCCAGACTCTAGACCTGGAACTATATCCACAGTGCCACCTGGTGTTGGGTATGCAGTCTTTTTTTTTTTTTTTAACAAATCTTTGGGAGAGCCCACCTTTCTTCCAGTTGTCTATGACAAGTTATGTTATTTCCATCATGTTTCCAATAGGAAATTCCCATTATCTTTCTTCAAAATACTTATATTTATTCAAGAGGCAGCCTGGTACAAGGGAAAGAGAACTTAATTGGCAATCAGAAGACTTGGATTCCCGTACCATTTTCATCTCTTAGTAGCTGTGTGAACATAAACAACCCACTTTATTTTTAAAAACAATATTCCCCCAATTTTTAAACATTTTTATTTAAAGTTTTGAGTTACAAATTCTATCCTTCCCTCCCTCCCCAAGTTGGGAAGCAATCAGATATAGGTTATACTTGTGCAATTATGTAAAACATTTCTATATTAGTCATTTTGTACAAGACTTGAATAAAAGAAAAAAGTGAAAGAAAAAGTGAAAATAGCATGCTTCAGTATGTATTCAATAAATATCAGTTCTTTCTCTGGAGGTGGAGAGCATGTTTCAGCATTAGTCCTTTGGGATTTTCTTAGATCATTATATTGCTGAGAATAACTGTCGTTCACAGTTCTTCACCAAACTATATTGCTCTTACTGTGTACAACATTCTCCTGGTTCTGTTCACTTTACTAAGCATCAGTTCATGTAAGTCTTTTCAGGTTTTTCTGAAATCACCCTGCTTGTCATTTTTTGTAGCACAACAATATTCCATTACAATCATATACCACAGCTTGTTCAGCCATTCCACAATTAATGGGCATCCCTTTGATTTCCAATTCTTAGCCACCACAAAAAGAGCTGCTATAAATATGTTTGTACAAATAGGTCCTTTTCCTTTTTTTTGGATGGCTTTGGGATATAGATCTAGCAGTGATATAAGCAACCCACTTTAACTCTCTTCATCTCAGTTTCCTGGTGGCACAGTGGATAGAGCACTGCGCTTGGAATCAGGAAGACTCATCTTTCAGTGTTCAAATCTGGACTCAGACACTAGCTAGACATACTAGCTGTGTGATTCTGGACAAGTCACTTAACCCCGTTTGCTCATTCCTCATCTGTAAAATGAGCTGGAGAAGGAAATGGCAAACCACTCTAGTATCTTTGTTAAGAAAACCTTAAATAGTGTCACAAAGAATCAGAAAAAAAAAACTGAGAAAAAAATAAATGGAGATAATGTTGGTACTAGAGACAGCAGGGTGTAGCAGAAGGAATGCCATATTTGGAGTCTCCAGGAAATCTGGATTTGAATCTTGGCTCTGTCACTTACTGGCTTTGTGACCTTGGACAAATCAGTTCCCTCTGAGCCTCATCTATAAGATTTGGGAGGTAATACCGATTGCCTACTCTACAGAGCTGTAGTGAGGAAAGCACTTTGTATATCTTAAATATAAGTTGAAATATGAAGAAATATGCATTAGGAGGATCAAATAAGCTGATGTTTCTAAAGTGCTTTATAGACATACAGGGCTGTTTCTGAGTTGTTTTAGGAATTCTAGACAACTTGGGCCTTTGGGGTCCTTTCCAGCTTTAGGAGTCTTCAACAAGAGGTATTTGATTAAAGAGGCCCCATAGATGAATATCCCTTCTTCTACTGGTTTTTATTTTTTCTGCTTTTTCATGTGGATTCTCTAGAACTCATTTGGAAGGATTCCAGATCAGTTCGCCCAAAGGAATGGTGAGACACGATGCAAAGAGTCCATTAAAGAGATGCAAAAAAACCTATTATTTGATAGATACTGAGTCCTGAACTCTGTACCACCCAGGACTCTAGCTGGTTCTATGCCCCTAAATGCAGCTCTGGTTTTTGCAGTAATAACCCATTCATCTCAGAATAAGCTAAGCTTCTCAGGGGAGTTTGGACATCAAACAGTTAGGACTAAGTACTCTGCTGATGAATTCAGTGTAAATGAATCCAAGATATAAGGTTGGGATTTCCTCAGAAATCCAGCTAGGCTTAAAGACTGCAGGGATGAATGCTCCAGGCAGAACGCATTTAGGATTTTATAGGATGTCTAGTGAATGAGGAGGAGTTCAGGGTATTGGAGAAAGCTAAGAAAGGAAGAAGGGGTAAACCATCCCTGAATGTTCTCCTTGGGGATATGATTAAAAAAAAGCAAGAGTATATTACTTAAAGTCATGAGATCAAGGTTTGAACTCTACCTCTTCCACTTACTGTGTGATCCTGGGTAAATCAGGTAATCCTTCTAAGCTTCAATTTCCTCAGCTGCAAAGTGGAGAAAGTAATACTTATACTACCTACTTCATCAAGCTGGTATGAGGAAAGTGCTTTATAAAACTTAAATCATAAATCTAAATAAAAACTTAGATGATAAATGGAATTTGTTATTATAAAAGGGGTAGCCGTGATTTGTTCTATCACTAGGAAGAGGCATGATCGTCATGGTTCCCTGTTTATCCCACCTAGATCTGCTGTGCTAAATAAGCACTATTGGGGCTAATAGTCAAGGATGTTATATATAATTGTGTATGTATCTGTGGGCATGCATATTGGAGGAAAAGAAAAGGCGTGCACTTGAACATGCACATGGGACTAATGACTAGTATCAATTTTTACTCTAGGGTGTGTATGTGTGTGTGTTGTTGTTGTTGTTATTGTTGTTGTTGTATCCAACTCCTTGCAAGCCCATTTGGAGTTTTCTTGGCAAATATCCTAGAGTGGCTTGCCATTTCTTTCTCCAGCTTATTTTACGGATGAGGAAACTGAGGCAAACAAGGTTAAGTGACTTGCCCAGGGTCACACAGGTATTAAGTGTCTGAGGCAGGATTTGAACTCATGAAGATGAGTCTTGCTGACTTCAGGCCTGGCACTCTATCCACTGCACTGCCTAGCTTCTTGTGTGTGTGTATGTGTGTGTGTGTGTGTGTGTGTGTGTGTATGTATCTTTATCTGTTCTTCACTAATGGTATGCTTATATTGTTAATGTTTTCTAGGAGTTACAAATGAATAAAAAAGGTACTAGTCGAGGAGGGCAAAATGATAATCATACTTGAGTTTGCTTTTCTGTCTTTAAGGCTAACAATTGCATTCTTCCAAAGTTAACATATGCTAAGAGACCCTGATAAGAACAGGTGTATAAATATAGGGTTAGATCAGAATTTCCTTCTTTAATTTAATCACTATTTTTCTAATGATTAAGGGGTCATGATCTGACTGATTATGTATATTAGACTCTACATTGATATAGTCTGAGGTCCCAATCACCTCTGGACTCTCACTAATTTGATTTCATATCATGAAGGCTCTTAATGATCATTTACCTACCTGGACTTACTTTGATTCATAAATGAATGGATTATTCTGAATCATTCCTCTAAATCTTTTGTTCACCACTGAGGAAAAAGATAGGTTTTGGGAACTCAGAATTTTCCTTCTTGGTAGGCTGGGTACCCTTCCACTGTGTAGATTCTAAAGAGCAGACAGTTATCCATGCAGCCTAGGTAAGTTCCATTTTAACTGAAGGCAAATGAAGGGATACTCTGACCTATTTGCACTCCTCCCAGGCCTAGGCTAATACAACTATATGATAGGGTCATTTGGAGTCCCATTGTATGAATCTGCATCCCATAATCCAGACCAAGAGAAAAAAACCTGGATTTCCATGCATGACTTTTCAACCTGAATATGGTTGAAGATGGGGTGACTGACTACAAATTCATTGACTCAGTGGAAAAGAGGAAGGAAAGAACATTTATCTGCCATATTCCTGTCATAGCAGTTGTGGTATTTAGGATTATTTGGACTTTTTGTCTTTTGTTTGGGGGAAGGGTCATGAAAAGGGCAAGAGGATGCTTTCTGAAGAAAGTAGGAGAAGAAGAGAAGGAAAGAAGTAATGAAGACAGGAGTGTGAGTATTTACTTCTAAATATCTCCATATACACCCAGAAGATACAAACACATTGTACCTATGTGCCACATACATCTCGTGTGTATGTCTTAAGCCAGTTAAGATGAAAAGTCTTAAGTCCTCAGGGATGATCTTTCTCCCAAGGGTAGTCTCTTGATGGACCAAGTTACATGAGCCTCTTGGGACAAAGGGGCTTTGATCCCTCAAGAAAATCAAAACAATTATCTCATTTGATGTCGTGACCCAAGAGGCTCATTGACGTCAAAACTACTCACCCTACCTCCCAATGACCCAAAGTCAGAATCCTGCTCCTTGGCCCCCTTGGAGTTCCCATCTTTCACAGAGACATTTTTACTGCTTTTAATTCCTCGAGACTGGGAGAGGTGCACGTGGTAGGAAGCTACAGACTGAGAATCGACATAGGCCACTTGTGGTGGTATGAAGGAAACTTCTCTGAATAAGGGAGAAGAAGACTAGTGTTAGAGAGAGATAGCAAGTGCTGGACTGGAAGGTGGTGACTTTTGGGTTAGGATCTTCATGTTCATCCCCCTTGTTTATTTGTAAGATCTTGTGTCAATTAGTTTCTCCTTGCCGTACCTCAGTTTCCTCAGCAGTAAAATAGGTAGAATCACTCTGTTCCATTTCTAAGATTATAGGGATGTTGAGAAGACTTATCCAGAGAGCATAAAGAGCTATTCAGACAAAATGGTTGTTGGTACAAACAAGAAGGTAAGTGGAAGAGAGAGAGAGAGAGAGAGAGAGAGAGAGACTGGTTGGCTGGCTGATTGGTAGGCACTTGAGTATGAGAGAACCTCCTTACCAGGGTGGTTGCTCCTTGCTTCATTAAGTATGTATTTAGGGATTTAGGGTCTGGCACCAGCTTTGCAGGTTCGGGAGTTCCATTTCACCCATTCATTCAAGATTCTTCAGGTGTAAAGAAAGTGACCCACATTAAACAAAGTCACAAGAGAGTGCCCAGAGGGCCAATTTGAAATTTATTGCCCCAAGTGGACCATTATATTTGGCTCATTTGATCAATATATTTTCTTACCAGTCCAAAAACCTACTTATGAGACATAACAACAACAACAACAACAACAATAATAATAATAATAATAATAATAATAGAAGATGCTTAAAGATCATGGAGGTAGAGTCAAAAGAGTCCCAAGGTCTTAAGGGATACTATCATCACATAGGATAACATAATACTTCTTCTGTAGATTGTTCTATACCTGTCAATTAGATGAGGAAACTCATGCTTTCCAATCAGGATAATTCTCCCCTGGAATTCAACTTATGGTATTCTGTGATCTCACTGGTGTGGGAACTCTCTCCGCTGGTACAGATTGCAATTCCTCCACATCTTCTCATGCTATGCAGTTCTTATTGGTGGCCTTCCATAAATCCTCTTAAGAGAATTTACCCTGGAGATGCGCTCCCAGAGATATTCCCCTGTTTTCATTAGTAACTGGAGATTACCAATAAAGTATTCAGGCTAGTTCTCTTGATAGTGCTGGAGATACACTGAAAAATCCCTCTTCTTTGACTCTCTCTCTTCTCCCCCCCCCCAGATTCCATGCTAAGAGGTCACCTTTTGGTTTGCATATGTCATTCATGCATTGTTATTTCCAATACTGCAGGCAGTGTGTCAAAAGACACTTGGGTTTAAACCCCATCCTTAATAGATGCTAACTGTGGTATCCATAGGCAAATAATGTAACCTCCCTCACCCTCAATTTCCTCTCGTGTATAGTTGGAATATTAATGTTCGTAGTACCTACCTCACAAGGCTGTTGTGAGAATTGTATGAGATAATGTATATAATTCATTTGGAAAGCGCTAAAATGTCATAAAAATGCCAGTTTTCCTTATTATTATTTTAACATTAATTACATGGAGATCTGTGTCCACTGTTCTCTCATTATGATACCTGCCTGTCTGAACCAATCAACTAATGGTTGAGCCCCAAGTATAAGAGAAGTCTCTTGACTGCCAGTTTTATTTTTTGCCTTTTCACCCTACAATGTTCATATCTTCAGAGCCATGATTAGCAGCCATTAATTACCCATGCCATAAGATAAGCATTGCTTTTGGGGGCATAGCACTGACTCTAGAGTCACCTCTGACCCTCTTCTCAGATCTTTTGCAGGCCACATCTTA
The DNA here is from genome assembly GCF_900497805.2 of Vombatus ursinus. Classification (NCBI taxonomy): domain Eukaryota; kingdom Metazoa; phylum Chordata; class Mammalia; order Diprotodontia; family Vombatidae; genus Vombatus; species Vombatus ursinus. The sequence goes on along the minus strand of NW_020954580.1, from coordinate 7,403,976 downwards.
GTTTCATCAAAACTATTTGTCTGAAACTCAGTGAAATTCCAGACATAGAGTTGGAATCTGTCTAGGTCTCAAATGGGAGATTTGGAACAACGGAAAATTTTGGTTTTCTTTTTTTCCTTCATCTAAGGACGCCTTGTCCATATCAGAAGAAACAATTGGCCCAGGATGGGAAAGGATTATAAATCTCTGAGGATTTTTCTAAACCTCAGGGAGGAAACACATCTTTGTGGGTTCCCCAATTATGGGTCAGCTCCAGGGAAGAGGAAGAAAGTGGGATAGCAGACTATTTCTCTGCTATCTGAATAAGATTCTTTTTTTCTATTAACTTTGGAGACATACTTGTAAAGAGGAAACATGTCAAGTATCCTGGGTTCCATTTTTCACCATCATCACCATTTGTAGATATTGATCAAGGACCCACTGATTCAACATTCTACAAGGAAAAAATCTCATTTTCCCTCTCCTTTTCTCAATTTTCCCACCCATAGTTATAAACAAAAAATGTGGATTTTTCCTTTCAGGTCTTATGAAGAAAGAAGTAAAACAGCTGAGTACCACACCATCACATACTCAACTTGAATGCTCCATCACTGAAAACCTATCCTGAGGTCATATCAGTCAGGTCCCTCCTACAAGGGAAGGACAGTCATTCCATTTGCTGATGAGAGAGAGTTTGGTCCCCTCACTTTTTTTTCTTTTCAGGATGCAGCAGTACTTTCCCTTCCTTAAGAAGTCAGAACCAGGTTATGATATCCTGATGGCATAGAATTTCCTGTTTTCCTATGGCAGTGGAGAGAAGAGTGCAGAAAATCAAATACCGCAATATGAAAATAGGGGGAATAGAGCTGTTGCTCTTCTCATTCACGTGCCATTCAGGTTGTGGGTTACATCTGTGGTGACTTTCTTCTTCTTCCTTCCCTCAATCCTCCCCAAATCATACCCAACCTAACCAGTCTCAGGGAAAAAGCCAGCCTCTTCTAGGCACTTGGCCAAGTGTCTCACAACCTTAGTCTCAGGTTTTCTCCTTACCAAAAAAGCCCTAGGGATAGGGGACCAGAAGAGCTCAACTCTGTTATCTCCCTATCTCTATCCTATAGAGAGCTGTCAACAGGGCTGAAAAGTAGCACCCAAGAAGTGTACAAGTAGATGAGATTTATTTTTTTTTCAGGTTGAAGTAGAGAAGGCTGAAGAGAGAGTGGCAGGGGTGGGGATAGGATAATGACCTTTTAGTTACTGGGACTAAAATAACTTTTTTCCCATATTACAGTTTTTTAATTCCTTTCTTCTCTTTAACACTTATCCCAAATACTGCTTTCTCCATGAAGCCTTCCCAGCACCCCTCCCTCAGTTAATTGATTAATAACCTTAATTAACTTACCCCCAGACTTCCTATAAGTTATGTGATGTTCTAATGTAATTATTATATAATATTGTGCAAAGTAGTTACATGTTTTATTATCTTGTCTCTCTCTCTTAGACCGTGAGCTTCATGAGGGCAGAGGCTGTCTTATATAAAGTTTGTATAGTGCTCAGTACCCACCATAGTGCTCTGAACACATTAGGGATTTAATATCTATATCCATTGAACGAATACAAGTTTTCTAATGGACTCATACATATATATATATATATGTATATATATATATATATATATATATATATATATACATATGGGATGATGACTGGAAGTTCTCCAGCTCCAAAAAGGGTAAAGCAAGCAGGAACTTAGATTAGACACAAGGAAGAACTTCCTGGCTATTGGAGTTTTTAATTAAGCTTTGGAACTGGAAGTTATAGGTGCTCCAGCTCCATATAGCTTTTAACATTGGATAAATCTTCTTCTATCTCTGATAGTTCACATGGCTCCTGCATTGAGGCAGGAGGAAAGATACAATGATTTCTTCAGTTTTTTTTTTAATCTTAGCATTTAGTGTCTCTAAGGTCACAAATGCAAGATCCACCAGCTCGTCAAAAAATATTTACAGCCTGTTTCTCCCCTTCCTCCCCATTCTTTCTTCTTAAGGGAGAGAGAGGCTTTGCTAGAAGGTGAAATCCTAGAATGATGCAAGGCATTTACTTTGGCCTATGCTTGGGGCCGTGTGTTATTAGAGAGTGGTGTTAGGCTTCCCTCCCCATTGCTGTGATTCCCCAGGGTCAGGGCCTAGTTCACCAACGTGGTGACTCATCTCTTGGTAAAACAATCCTCCACATGCCACCCAAGTGGCTCCAGTGTGGTGCTGTGATCAGGTATCCTGAAACTCTGGGAGATCATAATCTCTTCATACTTTCCAGCAAAATGACACTCTACACAAAGTGTAGGCCCAGAGGCCTGGGGATGATGCTCTGTCCCTCAATCTCTGAGCTTCTTTCTCTGTTTGCTTTTTTTAAGTTATGTCTCTTTTTTTATCTCTATTTGGCTAGCTCACTGTCCATCTTGTGTGCATGCATGTGTGTGTGTGTCTGTGTGTTTGTGTGTGTGTGTGTGAGAGAGAGAGAGAGTGTGTTCATATTCTATTTGTTTTTTTCTTACTAAAGTAAATGTCACATACAGATATTCCATTCAGATATAGACTATGAAACCCAAGTCAGACCAACATTTCATTCCTCAAGTTTGCCTTCCTTACTTCCTTCTCCCTGACCCATTATCACCATAGCCAGCCCCTGTAGTCTGGGTGTGTGTGACAGGGAGGGAGGAAATGCACAGAAGGGTCTACTTTTGTGGGAAATCGGGTTATAGTGTAGAGGGGGACAATTTCTGGGCCTATCTAAACTCATCTGCACCAAGACCAACCCAATACCACAAGAAGACTGTTACTTAGTCTTTGTTAAATGCTTTTTGATAATGATGGTGATGAGGATGTTGGAAAAGAAGCTAGGGAATTATGGAAATGAGATGCAAAATGAGGCATACACAGTCAATTAGTGGATTTATTTTACTCAATTATATTTACTTGCTATAAGTGAAGGGCTTCACTTATTTTTTAGAAGGAGGAAATTAAAAGAGGAAAAAGAAGAGTAGTGATAGGGGTGCCCAAAAAAGAAAGAAAAGGGAATCAATGAATCCTTTCAAAAATACAGAGAACAGAGCAAATTGAAGTTCAAGACGTGGCAAAGACAAGCCTTGAAATACACTTAAAAAAACAGTCCAAGCTATACATAGGGGTGGTGCCTGGTTTTTTGCTCAGTCTTCTTTTCTGTTCTTCTAGGTCTAGGGAAATATTCATGCTTGCTGATATTTGTCAACTTCATAATAATAAAAAAGGAAAAACATAATGATAATGAGTTCACAATTACAAGTTTAATACCCAAAGAATGAAGAACCCTTTTCAACTCCCAAAATTAAACACACACACACACACACACACACACACACACACACACACACACACACCCCTCCCCATCATCCTCGTTGATTTAGCACCTGACTAGAGGCAGCTACATGGCACAGTGGTTAGAACCCTGGGCCTGGAGTATAGAGGACCTAAGTTTAAATCTGACCTCAGACACTTATCAGCTCTGTGACCCTGGGTAAGTCATTTAACCTCCATTTGCCTCACTTTCCTCAACTATAACATAATTATAGTACCTACTTCACAGAGTTGTTGTGAGAAAATAATTGTAAAATACTTAGCATAGCTCTTGGTATGTAGCATGTGCTGTGTAAATGTTTCTTCCCTTCTTTCCCCCTTCCCTTGAGATAGTTTCTACAAACCTAGAGAATGAACTCCATTAAAAGTTCATAGACCATAAACTTAATTCAGTAAAATGTGTCACTACAGGGACCTTACAAGGAACAAACTCATGCTGTATTGCTTTATACCTATTGTAGGACCATTTAATATTACTCATCATTTAAATCATCTAAACTGATTTATCACAATCTCAAAAACCAATGTGGCAAGTCTTGGAGTTGGCTGCCATCCTTATTTCACCCTATCATCAAATGAATGGACATTTCCATTGGTGAGGTAGGTGTGGCATCCCACTACCAACAACCAGGTCAGTCCCTAGTCCAAACACTGAACCCTGCCCACTATCCCCTATCACCCAGAATATCCCAAGTCTGATGTATGGTCATCTAACCATGAAAAACCCCTACCTTGAAATCGCCTATCTACTTTGAACATCCTTAGTTCCCCATCCCCATTTCTCCTGCTGTTCCAGTCTTCTACACCATTCCTGGTCATCTCAATTAGAGTAAATTAAAAATAAATTACCATCTACAAAAGATTGAAGAAGACCATTGACTTTGTTCTGAGGCCTGTAAAGAAGAAATGACTTATCTAAAGTAACAAAAGTGGCAAAGCCAAGACTGAAACCTAGATTTCCTAACTCTTTTCACTACATTACCCTGACTCATATTTAAAGAATGTTTTTGATGGGGAGTACAATCTATGTAGTTACTATATTGTGACTGAATCATGTGCTTCCATAGATGGAAGGAGAGTTGGTAGCTAGGGTTATAATGGTTAGAGGATCTGAGGCCCGGGTTTTAATCCTGTCTCAGACACTTATTAGTTATATGACTGCAAGTCCCTTAACCTTAGTCTTAGTCTCCTATTTGCAAAATGGGGATGATAATAGCACCTACCTCACAGAGTTATTGTGAGGATCAAATGAGATAACATATGTAAAGTATTTTGCAAACATGAAGTGTATTGTTATTACTATTTTTGTTATTATTCTCCCACTTCAGATAGTGCCATTCAATATCAATTAGGTATTGTTATTATTATTATTATTATTCCCTTTAAGATAGTGCCATTCAACATCAATTAGGTATTATCATTATTATTATTATTGCTATTCCCTACTTCAGACAGTATCATTCCATATCAATTAGGTGAGTTTCTATAATGTGCTATGTAGCTAGACTGAGGCTGGGATTTGCTTTAGTCTACAACTTGGGGTCTCTCATGGAGTAAACAGACTTCTCTAGTTAGGGAGAAGAGAAAGCTAAAATCAGAAGATACTTGATTGGAAAAGGGCAAAGCACTGTGCTGGATGGAATAAACAGAGCCAGAGCTCAGATACCAGACAGTCCCATTTATAAGCAGAGAGGCCAGAGGCATGAGGCAGAGTCCACATTAGAAACATGTACCAAAGGATTGCAGAATTCTAGAAAAACCAATGAAGAGGCATGGTCTGGGTCAAGCAGAGGGTCCTGTTACTCAAAAAATAATAAAGGTTTGAATTTCACAAAGAGTTTAAAACAATCTTGGCATGTTTAAATATCCAATCACAAAAGACTGGTTCCATCTTCCAGTTTCCCTAAATAAACTACCGATGAACAGCTCCTTTTTGTAGCTTGTAACATTATTCTTGGAGGAAAGATAGCCTCTAAGGGTTGAAAGACAATAACTAAGCTTAGGATCATAATCCCATCGATTTAAAGATGAAGGGAGCTTAGAGGTCATCCAGTTGAACATCTTCCATTTATAGAGAAAGAAACTGAGGCTCAGAGAAGCTGAGAGACATACCCAAGGGTACAAAGTAATAGAGTTAAATATCAAACCCAGGTTATCTGGCTCTAAAACTAGCATTTTCCTCCAACTGAATCATGCTGATAATTGAAGAATTAGAGACTGAATAAACTAAGCATGTCATACCATACTTAACACCACATAGCTAAGCACTAAATTATATATGTATATGTAATATGTATTTATATATAATTTATATATGTATCATTTTATGTATATATATAAATTTATATATTTACTGCCTTCTTTTGTTCTTTAATCATTCTGTATATGCTGGATACATAGCCCAGAAGTATCTTGAATCAGGAACCTATTTTTTAAAAACTTTTTTCTGTACTTTATGTAAAATATAGTACAGTACTGAGCACCTATTGTGATCTGTGAATTGTTCTGGACAAAGTAAAATAACTAGGCATCTGTATGGCTTAGAGCAGCTAAGTGGTACAGTGGATAGAGTGTTCAGCCTGGAGTCATGAAGACTCATTTCCTGAGTTCAAATCTGTTTTCAGATGCTGTCTAGCTGTGTGATCCTGGGCAAATCACTTAACCCTGTTTGCCTCAATTCCTCACCTGTAAAATGAGCTGGAGAAGTAAATGGCAAACAACTCCAGTATCTTTGCCAAGAAAACCCCAAATGGGATCACAAAGAGTCAGAAATGACTGAACAACAACAATAAGAAATGCTAAATGTACTAGCATTTAACAAACCTTACAAGACATTACCTCTTAAATTTTTTAATATGAAATACATCCTTTATTATGACCAAAAAGTGAGTTTCTTCAGTAAAAATTACCTTTTCCCAATCTTCAGAACTCTGCTTTTTGTCATCCATCACATGACAAGTGTTTTTTTTTTTTATTCACAACAATGGTTAGCAGATTTTTTTTTTTTTTTTACTAATCTTCTCACTGTTCTCCTAAATTCAAGAAGTCTATGCTACACTGTGGAGGAATAAATAACAATCTTTCCAGTTCTCAGTTCCCTCTGAAGTTCTTTGCTAGTTTTCTGAGGAATTGTTTGTCAGTTCTTGGCAATTATTTTCATTTTTTAACCTTGCTTTTGTTTGTGCATCAGTTCACTTGATCCTATTTAATTGTGGGTTTGAATTCTCTCTGAGACTTTTTACTTCACCACATTAACAGAACAGCAGCTAAAATATCTTTAACAGTCATTGACATGTGCTCTTTAAGAGGAATAACTTTTGCATATTTCTTTAGAGTGATATTCAGTCTTTTAAAACACAAAATTTTAAACCCAATAAAAGAGAGCAATAAAATGTATGTATATGTCATGAAACCTCACACTCAAACTAAAGGTAGGGGAAAAAGTTCAATTCAATTTCATCTGGTCAAGGTTCGATGTTCTGAGTCAACCTAGTGTCAATACAAGAATGGATATAATAATTCTCATTACAAGATTAAACCATATCAAATTATTGCTTCTTCCAAGTTATTCACACACACACTGTAATAGTTGAATAAACCTTTAATTGATAGGAGTAAGAGATCATTTCTCTTTGCTATCTTTCAATACAGTCTTAGTCTGTGGTCTCTTTCTCTTACCACTATTATCTCCTTTTCTTCTTTGAGAACCCCCTAATAAATCTGTATCCCTGAATTACTTTCTAGCATGCCCTGCCTAGACCATTTTACCTATTTCAATCTTTCCCCAGTTCCCATATTATCCAGTCCTTTGAACCAAAAGTTTTTGTGCCTTAAGCTCATTTTCTCCTTCCTACCCTCTTCCCTATGATATTCAAGAACAATGACTTGGCTTGTTTTTGTATGTTTTTGTTTCTTAAGTGGATAAAGGTTTCTAATTAGCCCTCTGTCTTTTTACTCTCTATTTTTTTCCCTTGACATTTAATGACCAAAATTGTGTCCTTAGGATGGGAAAAATCTAATAAATCAACTTAGAGACTGACCATAAATCTCTGACGACATCCCAGCTATCAGTGTTTTAAGTAAATAAAATTAGTTTAATTTTTATAGAGTGGTGATGACTAACTGCCCTGTGGGGAGAGTCTGGGCTCTTGGCTTTTCTCAAGGTTTTCAGTCAGGGCCAAGGAAAATGTATTTAAATACTGAAAGTGCCTTTAAGAGTTCATTACAGTAAATTCTCTGCCTCTAAGGACCCACTGTGTCTGACCCAACTCAATCTCCCTTGGGAAAAGGTCCCAGGCACCTGGAATACAATAGTGTCAATAGTGATGGCTGAAACAAAGGGTGAATTGGAACCAGCTCTAACCTCATGAAAGTACCATTGTTAAATTTTCAGTATGATCGTTTTATACCTCAGAAATGGCTATTTCTACCAATTAGTGCTTGAATTACTGTTTTGTTGATTGTCTAGACTTAGGAAACTATTAATGATACAGATTAACCTTAGAAAACATGTATGCACACATCCCTCTAGCCCCATTGTTAAACATTTTCCAGGATACCCCTGTATTGCTCTAGAGGTATTACTTGAGATCCATAGAAGTATGTTAGACGGTTCAAGGAATTAAGTCATTGTGAGACTGGAGGCCTAGTTACTGTAGGATAACAACACCAACAATAACAATAACAGTGACTTGCATTTATATAGCACTTTAAGGTTTGCAAAGTGGTTTATATCCATTACCTCATTTGAGTCTCAAAACAATCTTGTCTATAATTACTTGCTTTATGAGGACAAAACACCATTCAGAATAATAGGTTACAAAGGATCTTGAGAGTTCATATCATCTAACCTCCCTTCTTCCTAACTTACCCATTCCATCAAGGGCACCATAATGCTCCCCCAGTCACCCAGGCTCCCAATGCAGGTACCATCCTCAATTCCTCACTCTTTCCCAACCTCCTCCCTCTCATATCCAATTAGCTGCCAAGTCCTATTGATTCTGCTTTCCCAGGATGTCTTATATACCTGCTCCCCATGCCCCATCTCCTCTGACACTTCTAAGCAAAACTTCATCACCTCACACCTGGACTATTGTAATGGCCTTCTGGGTGTTCTTCCCATCAAAGGCTCTCCCCACGTCAGTCCATCCTTCCCTCAAACATTAAAGTGATCTTCTTAAAACCATGTCACTCCCTTATACAGAAAAGCCCAATGACTCTCTGTTACTTCCAGGATCAAATGTACAATCATTTTTTTTTGGCTTTGAGGTTCTTCATCACCTTTTCCCTTTCCTACCTTTCTAGTCTTCTTACAATTCACTCCTGTACTTTATAATCTAATGACATTATCTCCTTGTTGTTTCTCATACTTCATACTCCATCTTTTATCTTCGAGTGTTTTCACCTTCCATCCCCCTCACTGTTGCTAGCATGATACTCTATTTCTCAACTCTGAACATTTTTACTGGCCATCTCCCATGTCTGGAATTCTATTCCCCTTTGTCTTCTCCTGGTTTCCTAGCTACCTTCAAGTCTCAGCTAAAACTTTGCCTTCTGCAATAAGTTTTTCCCAGTCTTCCTTGGTACCAATGTCTTCTCTGTTGATTATTTCCAATTTATCTGGTATATAGATTATTTGTATGTAATTGTTTGCATGTTGCTTCCCCCAATAGATTAAAAATTCATTGAAGGCAGGGACTTTTTTTTTGCCTTTTCACGTATCCTCAATTCTTATGACAGTGCCTGACACATAGTGTTTAATAAATACTTGTTAATTCGACTTGATTTGACTGTTTCTATGCTTTCAACCACAGTGATACCTAAGCCAACAGAAATAGATAAGAAATTATCTTACTTAAATTGGCATCTCAATAAAAACCTACAACTTTCCTTAGTTGCTCATTCCAGTGTATAACAATACCCACTGTCAGGAGGTTCTTTCTTTTATCTCACCTATAACTAGCATACTACAGCTTTTGAAGCTATTTCTTGATTGAAGTTTAGAAAAGGTTACCTAAGAGAGGTTCATAAAATTTTGTGAGTTAGAGGGTATCTTAGAAGTTATCTTACTGGGGCAGCTAGATGGCACAGCAAATAGGGTACCGGCCCTGAAGTCAGGAGGACCTGAGATCAAATCCGACCTCAGACCAAACACTTGACTCTTACTAGCTGTGTGACCCTGGGCAAGTCACTTAACCCCAATTGCCTTAAAAAAAAAAGTTATCTTGCTCAACTCCTCCACCTATCCTTGCCTCATTCTACATCTGGAAAACCATGGCCAGGAGAGTTTGAGTGACTTGCTCAAGATTGCCCAATAGTAAGTACTAGGGCAAAAGCCTGTTTCACATTTTAATCTTTTAGTTCCAAACCCAGTGCTCTTTCCACTGCACAATGCTACTGTAATTCATGGCTCAAATTCTATTTACATAAAACTCCACCATTGGTGGATGCTGATTTACTCAATTTTCCATGCCTTTCTGAGAGAACACAGTTGTCCAGAGCTTGAGAGATGAAAGATTCTGGTCTTCTGGCTTCCAAGTTGGAGAAAGAAGACACACAGTTCCAGGCTCCCTCTAAATACTTAAAGGAAGAGAAAGACTCTGGGAAAAGACTGACTTATTGAGGGGTGGTAAATCATGTGTCTTCTTTTTCTAAGGAGGAAACCAGAAGAACAGAATCTCTTTTCCCCCAAGATCTGATCAACACCCCCCTGGAAAAGGCAAGGAACATTGGGTAATCAATCTCCACTAATGAAAAGAGTCTTTTACAAATGGGCTTTGAGCCCAGGACTATACTACCTATCTATTATTTCCATTCAGGATTGCAGATACAGTATCAAAGGCAATCAATTGTCTGTTTTAACTTTTGGTAAATTATTGATCCTTCAATTTCTTACTTGAGTATGCTATCTCTTTAGCGTAATTATGCTAATACTTTATTGTTTATCTCTGTCAAATAACAATATATAGAATATAGATAATAGCTCAATCAGAGGTTCTTAACCTGGGGTCCAAGATTTGTTTTTTGTTTTTATACTTTAATCACTGTATTTCAATATAATTGGTTTCCTTTGTAATCTTGTGTTTATTCTACACATTTAAAAACATTGTCCTTAGAAGGTGTCCATAGTCTTCATCAGACTACAAAATGGGGCCAATTATAGAAAACAGGTTAATTATTTCTGTTAAAGTTTTATGAAACTCCTGGGTAAGTAGGAGACATCTCTCCGGCTCCTTCATGATGCAGCAGATGTCTTTGGTTCTCGATGAATAAAGGCTCAAAGAGGAACCCGAGTGTACGGAAGGGAGAAAAGGATAATAAAAGGGAATTCAAAACAGTTTCTAGAGTTATGAAAAAGTTGATATATAGAGAAGCATACTACTTAAGTAGCCAGAAGAGCTCTGTCTGAAACTGAGACAAGTATTAGACACTTTAGACCAAAAAGTGGGTGTCCTGAGTACCTGAGTTAAGAACATTCAGCCTTCAGTGAAAGTAGCAGCACATAGGAACTAGAAAAAGACTGTCTGTTTCTTGAGGAGACAAATAGAAGGAACAGGGCCAGGCATAGACTGAACTCACTTGGGTGACTGAACAGATATATTTAGACTTAATGATGACAATTGAAGACGCATCTTTTGAGCTAGAAAAAAGCCAGGTTTCAAATCTACTCTCTGTACATATAATTGTTCACCTGTGCCTTGTTTATTGCCTTGTTATTCCTCCCACCACAAGCAGTATTGTTTGCATTGCACTAGATCTGAGTGGCCTGAGATTATGCCACACCAGAGACTTGCTAGGAATGAAGATACTAGGAAAAATGGAATGGTTATGTAACTAGGTATTCAGTCACCCAAAGGGACCTATGGTCTTTGGGTGGTAACAGGTTAGGAAGGGAATCTGCTATGCCATCATAGCCTTAAAGAGCTCAATAAATAGAAAATCACACAATTTTTCCAGTAACCCACTCTTGTACAATCCCTGCAAGGAAATTCATTAATGTATCTAATACTGGTCTCCTGCTACTGATTTTTCTCATTCCTTCCCCTCCCATCTTTTTTTTTTAAATTGAAAACAGCATCATATAACTTGTTATATTGATTATATAAGACATTAAGAGTGTTAGCAAATCACCTTCATCATATTTTCTTACCTCAATTAAGAAACTCAAAGTCTTTTAGCTTTTCCTCATAATTCTTGTTTCCCATTGCTTGAGTCATTTTGTTTACAATTAGTTCTAGAACTTCCATTCTATTCTAAACTGATCTAAATTCCAGGTGATCTTAGATTAGAAGGCTCAAGGAGAAAAGGAGAAGGAGAAGGAGGACAAGAAGGAGGAGGAGGAGAAGAAGGAGGAGGAGGAGAAGGAGGAGGAGGAGGAGGAGGAGGAGGAGAAGGAGGAGGAGGAGAAGGAGAAGGAGAAGAAGAAAGAGAAGAAGAAGAAGAAGAAGAAGAAGAAGAAGAAGAAGAAGAAGAAGAAAGAAGAAACAAGAGTGGTGATGTCATATGATAATAAAGATAAAATCTAGCACTTTATGTTAGATAACTCAGATGTTTCTCCTCTTTCCTCATGTGAATGCAACCAGAATTATTCAGTCATGCCACATAACTTGCATTCTTATAACCTGGTTTCAGCTGTGGCACCCCACACTGAGTCACTTCTAGTCAATTTCTGTCTTATTATGGGCTAGTGCCCAGTCTCGACAGTAAGGAATTTCAGAAGGAAGGCAACCAACTCCTTATACAGTCATATAACTACCGCAACTGAATTCTGCTCTATCAAGAACACGCTTTATTTTTCATTGCTTCTGAACCTTTCATGACTTCAGCAATTCACTAAAGCAAGGCAGAAAAGAGCATCTCTAAACCCTTCTTTGCTGCTTACTACTCAGAGAACATTATTGCTGAAAAAATACCTTAGAGATCACCCAGTCCAACCCGCTATTACAGGTGATAAAATTGGAATTCAGAGACAACAAATGACTCCCTCTTGATTACACATCTTTTTAGGAGCAGAGATGAGATTAACACTCAGTTCTTTCTACTATACTCAATTATTTTACAAGTGTGCAATGGAATAGAAATTCGATTGTTCTCTAATTTATGTTTCAAATATGACCATTTAAGATAATGAGGAACCCAAAAATTCAGTTTGGGGCTTGGATTACTATTGTTTGTTTTTGTTTTAAAGGCAAGGAATTTCTAAACTTCTATTTAACATTGTACCTCATAGACATAGGGTGTGCCCATGTGAAGGACATTACAATTAACCTGAGTTCAGTTGCCATTTGTAATCATTGTGTTTAGTAATTTCTTGTTTCTATGTCCCTTGATCTGCCTTATTTCATATAATTCTTTCCAAGATCTTAATGGTTAATCCCAGAAGGCTAGAACTGCACTCTACTTATCTTTGTATCTCAGTAAGTTCCTAATCATGTCTTGCCTATAGAAGGTGCTTCACGAATGTATATTGATGTTAATAAAATTCACTAAACTGAAACAAAGAATGTGATTTTTTTTCTAAATTGAATTAAATCAGGAAGTTTAACATTGAATTGACTGGAAATGGTGTTTTAGCAAGCTACAGATATTGTCACAGATACAATGTTATCATCATTCTTACAGGAAGTATTTTCTTCTATTTTCAAAACTTTCTAGGGAGAAAGATGTCACATTGGCTCTTGTTCTTCATATGAAACAGTACCTCTTTAGTTCTAATTTCACGGATTTTTCTTTGAAATGTCTTCCTACATGTCACACAAGAGCTGATAAAGGTCAGCACTGCACTGATTCTAAGTTTGGGAAAAATAGACATTAATTTCTCCTTATCAGTCCAAACTGATCATTGGAGGAAGACTTCTGTCAAGTTCCACTAAGGTGATGTGGCTTTGAGTATGGACTCAATGATCAATGGACCATATGTCATTTGTCTTAATTACCAACTTAGATAAGTTTTCAAAGCTCATCCTCAGATATAGAGTAGTACGGTGGGTAGTTTAGTCATGACAATCTGTGATGATCCTCTACACATTTATAGCATAGTTGTGATCTGTGTCACTGGAGGAAATACCTACACTAACAAAATCATAGATCTTTGAAATATGGAAAAAGAACTGAAGATTAATGAACTGTGAAATCAATATGTATTGATAGTCTGATATGGCAGAGGGGGAAAAAAGCTCATATGATCCTGGAATGGCTTAAAAGAGACATAGGGTCCTGAACTGCACAGGTGTTAATCCCTCTGACTCTGTGCTAGTAAGAACTATAACAAAAGTATTTGTTCAGTTCTGGGCACCATGTTTTAGCTTTCAGATGGCAACCAGAATGAAGTACCTCAAATGCATGCCATATGAGGATTGTATGGTACCTGGAGATGGCAAGGAGCCAGAGAAGGGAATATTTAACAGCTTCATGATGAATTTTAAGGCTAATATGTAGAAAAAGGAGGTTTTATTTCTCCATCTTGGTCCCAGAGAATAGAACTAGGAGAAATGGGTAGAAATAGCGGAAGCAGAAATAGACTTCATGTAAACAAAAACTTATTTAAAAGTAGAGCTATCTAAAAGGGATATTGAGCGTTTCAATTGTATTCCACCTCCCTATGCGTCCCAATTAAAAGTCTTTAAGCAAAGGCTGAATGACCATTCGATGGGTCTGCTATTGAGAGGATTCTTTGTCAGGTATGGATGACAGTAGATGGCCTCTCAGGTCCCTTTCAACTCTGAGATTCAGTGAGTCTAAAAAGTATCAATCCTGACGACCACAGAAAAGCAAAACTGAAGTGGGAATTGAAAATAAGAACTTTCTAAGATATGGATGCAAGGGATGTCTGAAAGAAGTTATCATTGCAGTACTCCTGAGAGTACCACACTACGTCTGGTTTCATCTTTGTATCTTCAGTGCTTATCACAGTCTTTTATATAGAATAAGTGCTTAATAAATACTCAGTGCTGATAATAATAGGGAGGTGTAGCTGTCTCCCTCAGGAGGATATTTTGAAACAACATAGGAGGCAGTGTAGTACAGTGGAAAGAGAATTGACTCTGCAATTAGAGGTCTTGGGTTCAAAGGCTGTTTCTAAGATTTACCCCTTATGCGACTTTTGGCAAGTAAATTAAATAACAGTCGTGTCATGTCTACCTCCACAATGTAATGCAGGAGTAGAGTCTCTGGAGTAGCACTTAATATGGACGTCTACAATGTCACCTTTCACATGGGGTATGTATATACCTGTTAACTTTATGGGCTGGCTCACTTAGTCCAATCTGTTCTCACACTAGAAATTCAAGGCATCCAAAGAAATACAATGACTACAGAGTGACACTCAAGTTACCTCAGGTTCATAGGGATGGCGCTGTTGAGGATAAATATGTATATTATCCACTCTAGCTTTTGAGCCCTCACTGATGTGTTTCTATTTACATAGACCTGCTACTTACAAGAATGACACTTTTAGATTTTAATGTAATAGTTATGTTAAAATCTAGAAGTGTCATTCTTATGAGTAACTGGTCTATGTAAATAGTGTGTACATATATACATATATGCACATATGTGTGTGTAATGTAAGTATGTATATATGTACACATACATAACTACGTATGTATGTATGTATGAGGCATTCTTATATTAAGCAAGTTCATGAATGATAAAACAGGTCACAATTTACACATAAACCTGGATCATGCTCTCTTGCCAATGCACTAAGTACCTATGGGAGAGAGTGGTCATATATTACAGGTAACTGGCAGGGAAACATACGAAGAAGGAAAATCCATATGCTCAGGAAAACTCACAACTCTGGAGAGCAGATTGTGATATCATTGGTCTATTAGGAGCATCTACACCACACGAAACAACTTCTCTGCAAAGTTCTTATCTGTTGATCTTTACCAGACTCCAGCTGGGCAAATTTTCTCTTCTATATTCAAATGTAGCATTCACAAGTTCTTTCAATTTGCAATCACCATTAAAAAGGGCATTTAGAAAGTGCCTCACTCTCTTCCACACTGTCTTCCATTCTATGATCCAGCTACATTGGGCTACCTTCAGTTTCTCAAATAGGATACTCTGTCTCCCATCTCTATGTCTATTCACTGGCTGTTCCTTATGCCAAAATTTTCTGTCCCCTTATCTCCATCTCTTTGTCTCTTTGGCTTCCTTCAAGACTGAAAATCAAACTTCTTTCTGTAAGAAAGATTTCCTGGTCCTCCCAACTGTTAATATTCCTCCCTTTCATATTACCTTCTTCTACTCTGTATATATTTTTTTATGTTCCTAGTAATTTATATGTTTTTATCCCAATTGCAATGTGAATTCCTTAAGGGCAGAGAGTGTTTTTTGCATTTCTTTGTATTCTCAGGGCTTAGCACAGTGCTTGGCACCTGGTAAGCTCTTAATAAAAGTGTGTTCCCACATTGACTGACTAATGTGAATGATCGTTCCCTTTAAGAAGAGAACTTCAAAGTTCATCAGGCTGGCCATTTCTGGGCTATATCAACCAGCCCAGCCAACTCTTCACTTTAAAGGATGCTGTGTTGCCCAATCACAACAGAATGTACAGAAAACAGTTTCAGGTTGAATCTCTGGGCAAGGTAAACCAGCCTAGACAGCAATGTGGCAGCAGAACAGCTTTCCTATTTATGCCTTTCCTTCTCAAACCACAGGCAACATGCACTTCTGAGAAGATTCAAATTGCTTAAGCTTCAGTTGGCGCTGAAGAAGAAGAGCTGAGTAGAGTCCACTGTGGCTCACTATCCCAAATCCAGGCTGCTATATCTCCTCCTCAGGGTGCTAGAAGGACTCAAAGAGGTTTCCTCTCTCTAATGTTATCAGCTTGATTCCCCATTGTTCTCCCCTTTACTCTTAGCCACCAGTGAATAGCCTCCCCTCTAGTTTCATTTAAACACTTTACATCAATTAGATTTTAAAATGAAATATTTGCTTTAAAGATAAAGCAATAACAAAAGCAAAAACATTTCTTTTCCCCCTCCTCTACACCTTGGGAGCATACTCTCCCCTGTAACACCTTGGTATCCATAGAGAGAACTCTCATACTTAGCATTGTTTGCATGTGGCATTGGTTCCACAAAATTTAAATCCAAATTTGGCATCCTTGCCAGATACATAAGTCAGTTACCTATGGGCTAGGGTCCAAAGGTCACTGCCAAATATCATTTCTTGTTCCTTGAAGCATCAATGCTGCACTGTCTGCAAAACCCAGTGTGGACTCCAACTTTAAGATTGCTAAAGGTTTGCTGTCCTGATTTTTCTACTCACAAGGTTACAGTGTCCAATATTTTCACCTAAATGAAAAAGCACAAATAGAGGCCAAAGACCAAGGTCTACTTTCAATATCCCCTGTTACCTTGCTCTTCTGTTAAATTATTCAGTCTTCATCCTCAGCTACTTTTCCTACCTAATAGCAATTCAATTGCCTAAATCTGAGCCTCCTGGGTCTTAGGAATTCACTTTTCATTTAAAAGGTAACAAATCACCAACTTTCCCCTAAGAAATCAATTTTTTTAATTATAGCTCAGTTTCCAAATAGTTACATAATCTTAAAAACAATTTTGTTTTATCCTCTACAGTCATAAGATAGTTAAAAATAAATGAGTTGAGGGACCGTAATTCCCTACAGTTATAAGTTTTCAGCACAGTCTTCCATTTCATAGTATGTCCTTCAAACCTGTTTCTTCATGCTCATGTTGTTTCTAGGTTTTTTTTTTTCAATAAACTTTCTTTCTCCATCACTTTAAAGAATCAAACTGCTCACATACAAGTGAGGTATCATTTTACATCTTTTAAAAAGCGATTTGACAGGGGCAGCTAGGTGGCCCAGTGCATAGAGCACCAGCCCTGAAGTCAGGAGTACCTGAGTTCAAATCTGACCTCAAACCAAACACTTGACATGTACTAGCTGTGTGACCCTGGGCAAGTCACTTAACCCCAATTGCCTAAAAATAAAAAAAAAATTTAAAAAAAGCGATTTGAGTCTTTATATTTATGTCGCAGTTCTGTCCAAAACTGCTCAATTAATCTTGGAAAGCCATCTTTCTTTAAACATATATTTTAGTAATTTTAAAAATTAAGGCAAAGGACTTTTCCCATTGCTTTCAGACCTCAAAATGCTCATCTACAACAATGGCAATATATCTGTTAAAAACTGATTTTTATCTTTATTAT
Source organism: Vombatus ursinus (assembly GCF_900497805.2). Lineage (NCBI taxonomy): Eukaryota > Metazoa > Chordata > Mammalia > Diprotodontia > Vombatidae > Vombatus > Vombatus ursinus. The sequence continues at coordinate 7,386,424 of NW_020954580.1, read as the reverse complement.
TTACACAAAAGTACCTTTTTTGTATTTTTAGTACTAAAATGCTTCATATCAAATAGGCTTAACCAACTAAGGTCTCAGTTTCCTCCTCTGTAAAATAAAGGAGCTGGACTGGATGGAGTCAGAGGTCCCTTCCCTCTGTATCTATGATCCTATGATACTTTTAATATTGTCTGACCCCAGTGGGTTAGAAGAGACACGTCTGGAGGTGAGACGATGGATGTGATGACCTCAGCAAGGTCATTTCAGTCCTAGAATCCTAAACAAAGGGCTCAGTAACCTTAGAAGCATTGGGAAAGAGCAAAGACTGGAGTCCCAGCAAAAACAAAATAAAAACAAAAACAAAAAACCTGACAGAGCTCTACAAATGATTCTTCTTGTTTTCCAAATTTTAACCAACACAGAACACATGTTTACAAAAAGGAGAAAATTGTTTGTCCCTGTGGGATAAGTTGTTTATTCTGATGCTTTGGAATCCCTCCTCTCTTTTTAAGAGGACGAAGCTGTCTGTTTCTCTTCCATTCATATGGGAGTTATTTTGACTGGGACCACTGCCAGGTAGGCTGGCCATTATTTAGACCAAGACCTAGGCACAAGCTAGAGCTGGGTCATGAGTACTCTATATCCAGTAGGTGCTTGATAACTGTTGATTGTTCTGTGTTTATGTTGTATTAGCTAAGTCACTAGAGGCAGTGCAGTTTAGGGGAAAGCCTATTGTATTTAGAGTCAGAAGAACCTTGGTTTAAATCCTGTCTTGGATTCTTACTACCTGTTTGACCACGGGTAGATATACTTTTTCTCTCTGAATCTCAGTTTCAGTTCAGTCATTTCAGTCAAGTCTGACTCTTTGTGACGTTATTTGGAGTTTTCTTGGCAAAGATACTAGAATGGTTTGCCATTTCTTTCCTCAGCTCATTTTGCAGACAAGGAAATTGAGGCAAACAGGGTCAAGTGACTTGCCTAGGGCCACACAGCTTGTAAGTATCTGAGGTGTGATTTGAACTCAGGAAGATGACTCTTCCTGACTTCAGGCCTGGCACTCTATCCACTGTGTCACCTAGCTGCCCTCATTTATAAAAATAAGAGGTTGGGCTAGATAATCTAAACATACCTTCCTTCCACATCCACTAGTCCTTGCCAGCTATAAATCCTATGATCTAATGACACCATAGTGGTTTTACTTAGGTACAATAAAAGAAATACAGCATCTACGGCTACCAGAGACATTGGAGTAGCAACAACACTTGGGATTTATGTTGTGCCTTACTCTCTTCAAAGGGCATTCACATCTATTACCCCACTTGTGTCTTGTTATAACTTGTCAGTTAAGAAGGGTAGAAATTATCTCCATTTTACAGATTAAGAAATTGAGGCTTCAAATATCTAAAGATTTGGCCTAACTCACCTAAAGACATCAGGACTAGAATCCGAGACTTTTACCTTCCACTATAGCGTGCCCCACAAAGCACTGTGTGAAGCACCAGGGAAACAAAGATGAAATAAACCACAGTCCCTTATCTTAAGGGACTTACAATCTAGCAGGTGGGATAAGATATGTGCATCAGCAATTAAAATACAAATTGGAATATGATAATTTCATTGGTCAGGTCCAACCAAAATGCTTGGAGCGATTTAAGATGGGAGAGATCACTACTAATTGGGTTATGAGGGTGAGATCATAATGTGGGTCATTGCCTTTAAACAAAGTCTTGAAGATAGGAGGGGCAGACGTCAGAAGCAGAGAGATGACCAGAGTCCCTTGCAAAGAAATAGTAGTAAGAAAGGATAGGACAAGATCTATGGAATGAATCAGTTACTGGTCAATTGTTAAGCAAGGCCTTCTCTTTGATGCTATCCACTGTAGGGATACAATTCTTGCCTGAAATGGTCTTCCCTTTCTTCTCCAATGGGTCATGACTGTTGCCTGGTGTGGAGGGAAAATAAGTCAGAATCTTCTCTGCATAGTTGATAGTGCCTGAAGTCCCAACAACTCCAGAATCCAAAGCCACCTGGACCCTGAGGCCAAGACTTCAAGAGTGTCAAGTTAAACTCAGAAGGAAAACAATGCTGGATCCAGAGCCTCCCGACAATGATTGGGGTGTCATTAGAGAAAAAGTTGACAGGCCCCTAACTCAAACAGGACCACTAGGCGGGACTTTAAAAAAATTTGGTTCTCTGCACTGGATGATTTATTAGCATCAATTTCATTTTTTGCTTCCCACATAGAGAAAGCTTTGTTAGAAACAAGGGTGCTTTCTTACTTTCTCAATATACACACCATGTCTACTAACCTTCCTTTTAATTTTTTTAATCATAGTAAGGCTGTGCTGAGAGTCAAGTAAATTGGTTATTTCTTCCCCTGCCTCAAACTTGAGAGATCATTTCACTTTCCTGAAACCTCATTTTATCTCTTAAGTTAATCTTTTTAGGTTAACTCTAACTGTCCCTTCTTCTACAAATTCAATTTAATTCAATTCAACTCCACAGTTACTTATTAAGTACAAAGTAGCAGTTTGGTGTAATTAGAAGAATGCTGTACTTGGAATCAGAAGAGCTGGGCTAAAATCTCAGATTTGCTACTTAACTCCTCTCTGGGCCTCAGTTTCTTCATCTGTAAAATGGCGGGATCACGTGATCCTGTTATAGGTGCAGACTTGAGCTGACTTATGGGTAATATAGAAGTAGAATATGGAGTTTTTGCCCTCAAGAAACTTAAAATCTACTATAATTGACATCCTCTTTCTCTTCCTTGAAATCTGGGGCTGTCCTGTCTCTCAGAACATAATTCACTCTTAGTATCCATTGTTAGAAATTCACCGTCAATACCCCTTTCCAGCTTACACCCCATGATTTTTTTCTCCATTTCCTTTGTACTTTCTCTATTTAATCCTGGTTCCCTGTTCCTTTTATCTGAATCCTCACCATTGTTTTTCATCTCTCTCTCTCTCTCTCTCTCTCTCTCTCTCTCTCTCTCTCTCTCTCCCTTTTTTTGTCTTTTAGTCTCTTTCCTTTGCTCTTTTTATCTTTCGCTTTCCTTTCTGCCTGTTTTTATTTCTGTCTTTCTCTGCCACTGTCTGTCTTTGTTTGCCTGACTCTTCATCTGTCTCTCTCACTTTCCTTTCTGTCTGTCTTTCTATCTATTCTGTTTCTCCTTCATCCTCTCTCCACTCCTCGGCAATCATTCTTTCTCTTTCTGGCTTTCATTGATTGATCTCACACCTACAGTCACATAGTACCCTCTCCTTTGCAGATCTTTAAATGCAAGACAGACCCTCATCTGCCTCTAGTGAGCCTAGTAGTCCTGCCTAGAGGGGCAGGGGTGGATCAGTAGATCTTTAGTTGGTCTTTCTACCCTGGGAATTCTAAAGTTTATTGCAAGAGTTATATTCCCTATTTTACACCTGGAAAAACTGATGCATAGGCCCAGGAAGTGCTTTGCCCCAGATCTAGGGCTCAGGACCCCAATGTCTCAACTTAACTCCACTTTCCTACAGACTAGGATAAAACTTGGTGAAAATAGGTGAACACTTTTGGTCCACATTAAAACCTTGCTTGTTGAGCAGATGCAACTTATTTGGAGGTTTGGGTATGCTAGCCATGGGAAAATGTAGAGGTCTTTGATTTGAAGACCAAAAGAATGAAGAAAGATGTCTTGGGCCTCAGACTGCTTTTTACAAACCGCAATTTAGTAAATTGAGTGAATCAGACACACATGGATTAAATTTCCTGAGAAGAGTCTCTTTACCTAGCTAGGAAAATAAGCATAATCCCTGGGAACCTGGGATTTAATAAAAATTGAGTATCAATGGCTTCAATGTATAAGCCTTATTCATTGTTTCTTCATTCCACTTTTCATCTCAGAGGGGAAATCTGAAAAGAAGAGGTAGAAGAAATAGGGGAAGGGAAAGAGGGATGGAGAGAGGGACCCAATCCTAGGCATGTATTTTTTTTTCCATTTTTCATTAAATTGAAAGACAAAGTCTTTGATTTCAAGGATCCTACAATTAATAGACATTTGAAGCGAAGGGAAGGCCACATAGTCTAATGGAAAGGACAGTAGGAGGCCCAGGGTCTAGTTTTGGCTCTGCCATTAATTCATTCTGTGAGCTAGGGCAAATTACTTTCCATCTTTGGGGATCATTTTTCTTACTTGTAGAAGGAGGGAAATGAACAAGAATTAGAGGGTTTTAACCTTCAAAGGAGTTTGTGAACTTGATTTAAAAATATTTTGATAATTGCATTTCAAAATAATTGGTCTCCTTTGTAATCTTATGAGTTTTATTTCATGCATTTTAAAACATTATTCCAAGCAGGGGGTCCATGGGTTTCATCAGATTGCTAAAGGAGCCCAAACACACACACACACACACACACACACACACACACACACACACACACA
>NW_020954580.1:7341152-7382018 GCF_900497805.2 Vombatus ursinus | reverse complement strand
ACACACACACACACACACACACACACACACACACACACACACACACAATTAAGAACCTCTAGCCTGGGTGATCTCTATGATAACTTTCACTTGAATACTTTAACTTCCCTGAGAAGGCATTGCCCTCTATCCTCCTCTCTCCATTACATACATTCAAACATACACACACACACACACACACACACACACACACGCACACACACACACACACGCACAACTGAATCAGAATGATGCTTCCTAATTTTACCACTTCCACGAATAAAATTGATCTGGATCCACTCCAGACCTCAAAGGCTTAGTTAGCATCCCATAATGATAGACTAAAAATGGTAGAAAGGTCATCAAGAAGCAAATTTGTCCACCCCCTCACTCAGGGCAGGATGGCACCCACCCACAATATCCAAAGGTTGGGTTGTTGGGCCTCAAGAAGACCATGAGTCAGGTCTCTGGTTGGAAGAGCACGGGATAGCCTGGATTGGATTCATAGGAGTACAGCATTTTTGTTATAATCATTATGGCTGTTATTATCATTACCTAGTTTCTCTGGACCTCTATTTTCTCTTCAGTAGAATGAAGAGAATACATGCCGTACTCACTTTGTAGAGATTTTTTGGTTTTTTTTGTTTTGGCAATCAACAGCCCTTTTTTATTTTTTCTAAATAATTATACTTTATTTTAACATTCATTTTTGTTTTAAAATTTGAGTTCCCAGTTTTCTCCCTTTCTCCAGTCCTTCCTCCAACTATTGAGAAGGCAAGCACTATGATATCAATTATACATGTGAAGTGAGGCAAAACTTTGTAGAGTTTTGGAAAATAAATAGGTAATGTATATGAAAGCACTTTCAAACATGAAAAAGATATAATAAAATAAATTATTATATTTGTTAAACATTTGAAAGTATTTTTAAACATTATCAAATTTTGTTCTTACAATAACTTTTTAAGTAAAAGTGAAGGGTAGGGAAAAAAAAGACTAGAGGAGGAGAGATGAGAAGAGGGGAGGAAAAAGAGAAGAGAAAAGGAGGAAAGAGGAAAGAAGAAAAATACACAGAGCTATCAGACTGGAATAGATGAATAGAACAGAAAACAATAAAAGACATGGAGCTAACAGAAAGATTCTGGAAAGAGCTACAGAAAAAATTACAATTTGGAGCCAGTTCCAAATCCAGGGTGTTGAAAATGTAGAAGAAAAGGTTAAATGAGGAACTAATAAATGCCTTTTTTTTACCTGCTAATTTCTCTAAGGAGCTCATTCACTGGGTGTGGGAGATTTACACTGTTGCTTTTGCTTCCCATAATGATAATGTTCCAGTGAGAGCCTTGGATGATTCACTTACCCAGCTCTTTTAGAGGGGAGCCTAGCATAGATTCATCTTGTGCTGAAGCTCTCTGTAATGTATGGCTGGTGTTAGAGGGAGCCTCCAGGTTGCTTAGGACAATTTACCAAGAGTAAGCTATTCAAATGTTGACCCAAGCAGCTGCCTCTTATGGTATGTTTTAGCTCACCTAAGAGTATCTACCCGACTTGGGATTGGTAGGTTTGGGAAAGTGAGAAATGAGGGATGAGAAATAAGGAGATCAGGTAGAAGAACCCATTAGGATCACACTTATGTAACAGAGGAGGACCCCATTGGATCTCCAATGGAAGAAGGCTATCCAGGATGCCAATCTTGCACGTGGAGATCTTTCAGGCCCGGCAGGAAGAGAGAAAGGTAAGAACTATTAATTCATTAGTTGCAAAGGGAAAGTATTATATTAGGAATGTTCTCCTTGCCTGAAATTCCTCCAGTTCTCTACCTACCAAGAGGTCTGGGCAGCAATGAGGGAAGAGTAGGGGATCTTACCAATTTCCCATCTCTACTGTGCATAGGGGCCAAGTAGCAAGGAAAATCCCAGAGAAAGGGAAATTCCAAAGAAGGGGCAGAACAAAGGAATGAGGAAAAAAGGAAAGTAACATCTGAAGCAGAGACAACTTGTTACAAAAGAGGTCAAGATACTAAGAGAACAGTGAGGAGTCTGAGAATTCGTCTTTCCTCTTTAAGAATGGCACTGACATTCTTCCAAGTTGGTTTAAAAGCAGGCATTCTTACAATGAGAGGATAAGCATCATAATCTCTCAAAGTCCCTTCCAGCCCTGGGATTCTCTGACTTACTCAATGCCTGTTGAACATGCTTGGCAAACATGGCCTGTGACTGGAAGCATACAGCTTCCCTTTGTATCCTATCAACTATTTAGCACCACTTATAATTCCCTTTCCCATTCTCTACCTCTTCTCTGACAAGCCAGGAATTCCATCACATGAATGGACCTGTCCAAGTTTTTCTTCCTACTCAGGGTAGGAAAGCCTATCCCAATAAAACTAACCCTAGTTTAGAGGAAGACTAGGTATCTAAGCTTTGGTCCAAGGCATATCTCTCTGAGTTGATACAACCTGGAATCTGTGATGAAGGGTGACTGAAGCATATTTTTTGCTAGAGATTTAAAAACAACAACAGCAACAGGAAAAAAAAAAAAACTCCCATAGGTCTGGATTGGGGGAAGGCCCAGAGTTGGGCACACGGATGACATGACCTCTGCAGTGTTCTTTCATTCAAAGATTTTACGATTTTAGCTTGCCAAGTTCAGATGAGCACAATGCACTCTTCCAACCTCCAAACAAAAAATCCTCCTGAACTACTAGATTTCTCCTCAATTTCAACCAGTAAACGAATAGGCAGCCAGTTCTCTCCTATGCTTTCCACTGTAGCGTTCCTTGGACCCCATGGGGCCCTTGGTGCCAGGCAGGCTGGCAATGTACTGGCTCTGGCCAAAGTCCACAAATGCAAAGGCAATAGAGAAATGAAAAAAAAATCACACAGGCCAAGGAAAACCTTCTGTTCTTTTTTTTTAAAAAACAATATCAGAAATAGTTTTCATTCTTTTTTTTGGGGGGGTGGAGGGGAAAGGAGATGGCAGCAGAGAGAGGTAACACCCTCATGAAAACTAATTTCTTGAGAGTAGCTGAATTCCCTGTTAATAATGTTCTTCCCATACTTGTTAAGTCAATAATTCTGTGCCTTCCCTTCATTCGCTACCCCTTTATGCCTTCCTGTGTCCCTTCCAAACAAACTTCTTTTCTTTAAATTCTTTTTCAAATTCACATGCTAGGGGAAGTCTTTTTAGCCTAAATTCTATCTCTCTCTGGGTTTATTTATCTCACTCAAGTAAGCACTACCACATATCCCACCTAGAAATACATGGTGTAATGTGGTAGGAGGATCACTGGCCCTGGGAGTTGGAAGACCTCAGCTTTGACACATACTAGGCAATTGGTTTAAGGTAAGTGGCCCCATGTTTCTCTGACCTTCACTTTCCTCATCTGTGAAATGGGAATAAAAAGGTTGCTCTAGTTATCTCACTTGATTCAATCCAACAAATAGCCTTATCTATGTGCAAGGCACTGGGTTAAGTGTTGGGGATTCAAATACAAAAAGCAAACAAATACATACATTCACACACATACATACATACATGAATCAATGAATAAAGGAAGAAAAAAAGAAAGAGAGAAAGAAAGGAAGAAAGACAGAAAGGAAGGAAGGAAGGAAGGAAGGAAGGAAGGAAGGAAGGAAGGAAGGAAGTTTCTGTTCTCATGGAACTTAATTTCTACTGGGGGATAAAACTTGTACCCAAATAAATAAGATAGAGACTGGACCTGTGTCCATAAATAGAGGAACTCAGGGATGCGGAAACTCCTATCAATTCAGGCTAACAGCTCCTCTGCAAATTACAATCAGGAAGTTGCCTAGAACACTGAGAGAGAGTGATTTGGCCCAGGTTGCATAGCCAGTCTGTGATAAAGGCAGCAGTTAAGCTCTGGCCTTCCTGGCTCTGAGGCTAGTTCTCCATCCATGACACCACACTGTGGTGTACTAGCAACTGGAGGTGGAAAGCAAGGCAGGGATAAAAAAAAATAGAATTCCCTGGAGGAGATGAAAATTGAACTGAGTCTTTAAGGAAGCTAAAGATGCTTAGAGGTCAAGGTGAGGAAGGAGTCCATTCCAGGCATGGGAAAGAGTCTTTGCAAAGGCAGAGATGGAAGAGGTGATGCTAAATTCAGTAATGACATGAAAGAAGTAGTCTATTTTGCCTAGAGCATAGTATATGTAAACCGGGTAATGTGATATGAGTCTGAAAAGACAGGTTGGGGCAAAGACAATAAAAATGGAAATAATATATTAGAGGGACTGAGGAAAAACAGGCACACTGATAAACTATGGGAGGAGCTGTGAATTGATTCCATCATCATGAAAAATAATTTGGAATTATGTGAGAAAAGTTACTAATTTGTTCACACCCTTTACCTAGTGATGCCACTCCTGGGTATGAGTATATATGTACAAGGAGATCAAAGACTGAAAGATCCCATATGCCAAAATATTCATGCAGTATTGGGGTGTGTGTGTGTGTGTGTGTGTGTGTGTGTGTGTGTGTGTGTGTGTGAGTGTATGTGTGTGAGTGAGTGAGTCTGTGTATTTGGGGACAAGCACTTACGACCTGTTGGTTGGTCTGTGTTCTGGGATGAGCACATTTGTATTTCTGTGGTATCAGATATAATTATTGTGTCTCCTGGTTTGGTTTCACTGTTTTCTTTATTCCTATGTGACAAGGTGGGGGTTCTAATTAAGAACTTATCTGTAAATGTTTAAGAAATAAAATTAAGAAATCAATAAAACTTAAAGGGAGGAAAAAAGGAACATTGGAACCAGACTGTGAAAGGCTTTAAATATCAAACTGAATAGTTTGTTAATTATATCAGAAGCATCAGGGGACATTTGAAGATTTTTGAGCAGTAGGCCAGACCTTTTCCCTGAGAAGATTATTTTGACAGTTATACAGACAATGCATTGGAGAGAAGTGAGCCTAGAATTAGAAGAATCAGCCTGAAGGCTCTCATAGTGGTATAGGTGAGAGGTGACAAGGGAATGAATGAGGTTAGTGGTAGTACGGGGAGAAAAAGGACAGATATGATACATTGTGGAAGTGGTGTCAATAAGACTTGGTGACTGATTGGTTATGAAGGGTGTAGGAGAGGGAAGAGTGAAGGTTACAAGCCCTGATTGGTTGAGAAGATGGTGGTGCCCTCAACAGAAAGAGAGAAGTTTAAAGGCAGTAAAGACTTAGACTGGGAAGATAATGAGCTCTGTTTTGGACATGATGAGTTTGAGATGCCAATGGAAATCTAGGTGGAAATGTTCAGTGGGTACCTGGTAATGAGGACCTGGAGTTCAGGAGAGAGATCAGTGCTGGATATATAGAGGTAAACCATCATAGGGTTGTGAGATTTAAATAAGTTAATATATATATATATATATATATATATAAAGTGTTATGTGAACCTCAAAGCACTATACATATAAATGTAAGTGGTTATTATTATGGATGTGTATGGATGTATGTACATATCTATGTATATATGCATACACAAGTGGATAGAATTAACTATGTCCTTTATAAAAGATAAAAATAAAACACTGATATTCTGTGTCCTATGGGAACATTTTGGTGCTAGGAGTATTTTCTTTCCAAAATATTATAGATGAAATTACATATACATCAAAATAGTTGTTAAGTATGGCAATTACTTTGAAAGAAAGTAGGTTTGATATTCTCACTCAAATTTTGCAGCCACATTTCCCTGGCTGTTTTGCTCTGAAAGTATAATGTTCTCAAGAAGCCACATGATATAACAATGGATGGATAGTTGGCCCCAGAGTCATGAAGACCAGGCTTTAATTCTTTAAGTGTGACCCTGGGCAAGTCATTTAACCTCTCATTATTCTAAGTAAATAATTCTCTAAGATTAGAAGTTGCAGAATGGTTTCTAAGAGGATATTCTTATCAGGGGTCCCCTAGATTAATGAAATCACAAATCCAGACATCATTATGATGATGATGACGATTATGAAAAACATCAGTCAGATGAGCATTTGCAATTTCTATCAATATATGTTAGTCCCCTGAGTGTTCTGAGGCCAGATTATTTTAGTAAATGTTGATCTAATCCAATTTCATGTCTACTGATAAGGAAACTGAAGCCTAGATATGGGACATGTTTTGCCTATGGTCACACAGTTACCAAGTGAAGTACAGCCTAGAGACTTGGGTTCTAGTCTCAGACCTAACACTTGTGAGCAAGGTGACATTTGGCAAATCAATCTCACTCTTTCAGTCTCAGTTTCCTTAATGGTAAAAATGGACATAGTAGCCCTTGCCCTTCTCATCACACAGGACTGTAAGCATCAATCAATCAATCCATTAATAAATGTTTATTAAGCATCTACTATGTACCAGGCACTGTACTAAGTGCTGGATACAATAGATATGAAAAGTATTTGAAATTTCTTCCTTCATTTTAAGCTACTCTATGAATATGAGAAGTTATTGTTTTAATTGTTGTTGTTGACTTCAGTACATAAAGGACAGGTGCTTTCCTTGGTGTGGGAACATCCTATGCCACAATTCTTCCCTCTGTTTTTCTGGAAAAGTTATTATTGGGGCAGCTAGGCAACTCAGTGGATAGAGGGGAGAGGAGGGGAGAGGAGAGGAGAAGGGAGGAGGGGAGGAGGGGAGGGGAAGGGAGAGGGGAGGGGAGGGGAGGAGAGGAGAGTTAATATTAAGTTCAGGAAGATTGGCCATTGTGTGTAGCTATCTCGAGGTCCTCCTTCAAGGAGGGATATAAGACTTGGATGACCTTGGGTGTGCTACTGAGGGATTTAGGAAAACATCTCAATACTTAGGAGACAGTTGCACAGAGTGAAGAGTGTTAACTCAAGATCAGAGGATATAGGTTCAAATTCTGCCTCTGACACTATCTTTATAAGCATGGACAAGTCACTCTCAGGCCTCAGTTTCTTCATCTGGAAAATGAAGGATTTGAGTAGACACCCTCTGAGGTCTTTTCTATCTCTAAATCAGAGAGTCTTTACCTTTTTTATGTCATGGACCCCTTTGGCAGCAATCTGGAAAAAAAAACCATGCAGACCCATCCTCAGAATGATGTGTTTAAATGCATAAAATAAAATTTAAAGGATTATAAAGGAAATAAAATATATTGAAATACAATCCTTAGACACCCCCCCCCCAGTTAAGTACTCATGTAGATATTTCAGTCTGTAGGTGTATGATCCCATTAAGTCAATACTCTAAGCCTCAACTGTAAAATGATGGTGAAGATCTCCAATGACAGCTCTAAATCTAAATCTGTAATTATAGAGGATAACTTAAGACAAGGAGAAACCATGTTCCCATAATTCTAGCCAAGAGAGAGATGTCCAAGCCTTGCAGAGAGAAGGCATCATAAAAGTGAAGGAAGGAAGCTACCAGTCAGCTGGTATACCATTTTGAATACCAAACTTTGAAGGTATCTGAGTCTTTGCCAATGGGCCTGGTGTAGGGTATTAAAATTTTTTTCTGCACCTCTCCTGGTTGGAGCATGGGGAGTGTGGTTAGGGCACATCCTGCTTTGTGCTTTGGCATTCCTAAGCTTCTTCTATAACTTTCAATAGATTATTCTTTACTTACCATGTAGTATTTACTCCCTGCCTGAGTCTTGGTCTGAAGACTGCTCTCTGACCTCTCTCTCTTTCACTCTAATAATCTCTATCTCTTTTTATCCCAACTATCCCTTATTTCTATCCTATAGTGACTCAGGGCTTGAGGCTGTAACAACTTCTTATTTTTCCAGAGAACCAACTTCACGTGCCTAAGAGGTTGTGTTCATGCTTCCTTAGAATGCTAGAAGTTATAATGCTTTTAAAAAAAATGGACACCATTACTCCAAGATAGAAACTGAAGAGAACTTGCCTTCTAACGAGTCCAGAAGCTAGTAAGAAGAAACAACAGTTAAATACTGGACAGAAATAGTTAATCTAGCTGGTGTCAGGCCAAAAAAGTTTTTAATCCCTTTCCCCCACTCTCTACTAGGGGAGGGTTGGCACTGAAGGACAACTCACCCTCACCCAACCAATGAATGCAGACAGCATAGTTTATACTTATTGGCTGTAGGGATTACTGGCTTGGGGTGAGGGAGGGAGACTGCTCCTTTCAGATTCACCTTTTCATCCCCTGCCCAGGGTTCTGTTTTCCATCTTGTTTCCCATCAGATACTGAGCTGGACATTGGACATTTTGGTCCACTTTTGTTATCCTTCTTATTCCTTTGTATGGTTCTTCAGTCATATCATCTTTTTAATTTGGCTTTGGCTTTGGCTATAAATGTGTGTGTGTGTGTGTGTGTGTGTGTGTGTGTGTGTGTGTGTAAAAAGTATGAATATCCATACAGCCTGGTTTTTTTTCTCTTACTCTTTCTTTCCTCATTAAAACTCTGTCTGAGTACTTGTGATGTTTGATGTTTACCCTCGCTCAAGTCTCCAGTCCTCCCAGAGCTGGGTAGCTTGGTCCTAGCCAGCTGGTCACAGCTGAGGCCAATCCAAGTTTGATCCACTCTGATTTTTCCAGACCTCATTTCTAAGTACAGTCAAAAAGAAGCTTGAGACACTCCCCACCCTCATTGCCCCCATAGACACACTTCCATTCCTGTCTTTCTAGATGGAATATTGCAAGCCATTATAATTAACCATTCACCTCTCAATGAGGAGTCACCTGTCTCCCTCCTCCCTTACCCATTCATTTATAAGGGCTTGGAAAAGCCGGAGATGTCACAGTGCTAGACGACTCTCTCCAAGATGGACAGGCAGGACTCAATCCATTCATTTCTACCATGGTTGCACGCAGGAAGCAGGCTCTCCAGGACTGCTTTCTGGCATAGTCCCTGATGCCACCGTGGCACCTTACAATTCAAAAACTGACTGAGCCTTACAGACTGCCAGCATCTCTCCCGACTCAGCTGTGTCCAAGAGCCATGAACACAGCTGCATTGTGATGGTCCTTATTCTTTCCTCTCTTCTCCCCTATCCTCTACTTGTCACTCTCTCCCACTCCAAGACCCCTCTCTCCCCTCCAAAGCTGCCTGCCCAGCCCTCATTCAGGTCCCTTTTTTTGTTACTCCTTCAACTCTGACAAGCTCCTTTGTATGTGAATTCTAAAGCTGGCTTATTATGATGGAGCTATGCTTGACTCTGCCAACCACATTCCACTCTGCTAGTCAAGAGTCTAGAATGCCCCCTAGGGACAAGACTTATCCAGGGAGGTGAGGTAGTTATGATTTTTGTGATGATCTGGCATGTCCAAAAGGATTCTTTCTCTTTCCTTGTGGCAGTTCATGGGTTATTGTCATGTGAGGCCTGGAAGATATATCTGTAATATCCAAAAACCTAAAGTAACTGAGATAGAGCCATAGCAGAGGAAGAAAAGCATGAAATAGAACTAGGGACAAATAAAAGAAAAAGGACCTATGTATACAAAAATATTTATAGAAGCTTTTTTTGTGATAGCAAAGAATTTGATGTTGAGAGGGTGCCCATCAATTGGGGAATGGTTGAACAAATTTTGGCATATGACTGTGGTGGAATACTATTGTGTTATAAGAAATGACTAACAGGATGTTTTCAGAAAATCGTGGGAAGACTTACATGAACTGATGCAAAGTGAAGTGAGCAGAACCAGGAGAACATTGTACATAGTAACAGCAATATTGTACAATGATCAACTGGGAATGACTTAGCTATTCTCAGCAATACAATGATCCAAGATAATTCCCAAGGATTTATGATGAAAAATACTGTCTTCCTTCAGAGAAAGAACTGTTGGAGTCTGAAGACACAGGGAATTATACTATTTTTCATTTTCTTTCTTATTCTTGGTTTTTTTTTGTTGGGCATTTTCTTTTGCAACATGACTAAAATGGAAATATGTTCTGTATGACTACACATATATATCAAATTGATTGCCTTCTTAAGGAGGGGGGAGCAAAGGACACAATCTGGAACCCAATTTTTTTTTTTGGTGACGCAATTGGGCTTAAGTGACTTGTCCAGAGTCACACAACTAGTAAGTGTTATGTGTCTGAGGCCAGATTTAAACTCAGGTCCTCTTGACTCCAGGGCCAGTGCTCTATCCTCTGTGCCACCCACCTGCCCCCAGAACACAAATTTTAAAAAAAAAATGAATGTTAAAAATTTGTGTTTCTATGCATTTGAGAAAAAAATTTAAAAAAATAATAAATGTAAAAAAAAAGAATTATGGACAAATGAACTACGTTGAAGATCAGTGGCTTAACTGATATGAAAGAGCCAGGCAAACTTATTTAGCATTAAGGTTGGGACATTCATTTCTCAAGCATTAACGATTCTACCTGCACATCATCTCTTAAATCCATTCCATTATATCTACTCATACTGCCAATATCCAAGTTCAGAATCTCAACATCTCCCATCCTGACTACTGAGAAAACCTTCTTTTTGGTCTCCCTGCCTCGTGTTTCTTCCCTCTATTCCATCCTCCACACAGCTGCCAGAGTGGTTTTCCTAAAGGTCTATCTGACCATGGCACTCTCATAGTCAATAAACTCCAATGGCTCCCTATAATAGCTAAGATCAAATATAAATTCTTCTGGTTAACATTCAAAGTCCTTTACAACCTGGCTTTAACCTACTGTTCCAGCCTAATTATACATTTCTCCCTTCCATCAACTCTTTGGTGGAGACAAACTGGATTCCTTGATGTGCCTCACATAAATACTCCAGCTTCCATCTGTATGCCTCTGTACTAGTTATCTCCCATACCTGGGATGTCTTCCCTCCTTGTCTGTTCCTAGGGATATCTAGCTTCTTTCAGATTTCAGTGTAATCACCACCTCCTACATGATACCTTTCCTGATTTCTTCAGTTGCCAGTGTTTGGAAATGTCTGGAGTCAGGATTACATGAGTTCAAATCTAACCTCAGACACCTACTAGCTATGTGACCCTGGGCAAATCACTTAACTTCTTTCTGCCTCAGTTTCCTCAGCTGTAAAATGGCCATCATAATAGCAGTTACCTTCCAGTGTTGTTGGAGATAATATTTATAAAGTGTTTAGTACTGTTCCTGGAATAGTAGATACTCAATAAATGTTTGTTCCCTCCTCCCTCTCCCTATCTCAATTACTTAATATTTATTTTGCATGTTTATATGTGTGTATGTGTATGTGTATATATATACATATATATACATATAGGTATGTATCTATATATGTTGTGTGTATATATGCATGCACATATACATATACTCCGCTAAGAGAATTTATATATATATATATATATAACTATATGTATATGTATATGTGTGATATATAAATATATACATATGTGTATATTTCTATACACAAACATACACACATACATACACACATGTATTCGTTGCCAACAGAATGTAAATTCCTTTAGGGCGAGGACTATTTCATTTTGGCCTTTATCTCTCTAGTGCCTAGGACCATGCTTGGTACAAACAGGCCCTTAATAAAGTCTTGTTGCTTGTCTGATTAACATCCTATCAGCACCCTTGTTTCCCTAAGCAGTGCCTTTGGGATTGTCTAGGACAGAACATTAGGTACTTATCAACCTTCCTCTCTACCACCTCTCCTCCACCCCACATACACACACACACACACACACACACACACGCTTCTTCCTTCTCCTCCTCCTAACAAAGGAAACTGCCTTACCTTAGTTGTATTGCAGACATGAATTCTAGTCCTCAGCCAGTCAGTTAATAACAAAAGATTCTAGATTGAGAGTTGGATAGGACTTTGGACATCATATATTCCAACACTCTCATTTTATAGATGAGAAAAATGAAGTTCAAAGAGGTAGAGACTTACCCAAGGTCCAACAGATGGTGAGTGGCAGGTCAATATTTAAAACTGGTTCTCTTACTTCAGATCTAGCCTTCTTTCTGCTACTGCACTAAGAGGTTATTCTGTGAACACTGGGAAGATAAATGGTTCTCTCACCTTAAAAGACATGATCATTTGACCTTAAAAGATCATGCAGTCTGAAAGAGTTAGGAAAATACTTCCACACTCAAATGTTCTGGTCCATGGCTGTCCCTAAGCCCAGCTACCCACAACCCAGACAACAACCTAGACACATACACAAATGCATGGGTGCAAACACACACACACACACACACACACACACACAGACACCCTGAGGCACACACACATTCTCTCTGTGTTCTGGCCTTTCTTGAGATCTAGTAGCTCCAAACCTTTCATTTCCATTGTCTAGACTTAGTCCCATGGCATCCGCTCCTGAGGGGCTGCCTGTGCCGGCAGGGACAGATGACTTGGGCAGAAGGAAGTGTCTGGGAGGAAGGAGTTAGGGACTGCATAGAAAATGCAGCCAAACCACAGAGTGGACATGGATTTTCAGACGGACCTTTTGGAAGCTGCTTCAGAATTTCCTTTAAACAGGCTCAATGCCCTCATCAACTTCTACAGGCTACCTTGGTAAAAGGAGAATATGTGGAGCAGGAAAGGAGTTCAAATCCTGGCTCTTTCCATTATTTGGTTTGATCTCTCTAGGCCTGTTTTCTCATCTGCAAAATGATGGTAATCAATCACCAAACATTTACTAAATACCTTACTATGTGCCAGGCACTTAGACTGAACCCTTCCAGTTCTAATATTCTTAGTCTCTGAGCAATAATAATATTGTAATTAATTATAAGGTAGCATCACCTTGGGAATGGGTGATAGAGGGACCTTTTCCCCTAGATTCAGAGAATTATGCAACTATTCTGCAAGTCCTTACTTGCTATAAGGGCACTTTTAATTGGTTGCTGAGTCAGAACTTCATGATGATTCTAAAGAAGTCCCTCAGGTCTCTCTTTCCTCACAGCCTTGAGGTATAAGGATGACTCTCTCAGCTCCATTAAGAGATTTCTTCCTCCATCCCCACCAGGTACAAACTGTGCATTCATGGCCTCCCAGGAGGTATAGTGGATAGAGCACCAAGCCTAGAGTTAGGAAGACCTGAGTTCAAATCTGGCCTCAGAAACTTACTAGCTATGTGACGCTGGGCAAGTCACTTAATCCTATTTGACTCAGTTTCCTGCAAAATGAGCTGGAGAGGAAAATGGCAAGAAATGCTAGTATCTTTGCCAAGAAAGCCCCAAATGGAGTCATGAAGAGTTGGATATGACTGAAATGACTAAATGACAACAACAGGCAAGCCTATGTCTGGAATGGGGCTGCCTCCTGTCTGGGTCTTCTTTCCATTGCACCAGGACCTTGGGAAATCTCCAAAGGCAGCTGGCATTTTTCTCCTTCCCAGGATACCTCAGCATTAGGGTATTCGCTACTGAAGCAATTGCAGAGGCAGAAAGAATAGTTGATATAGACCAGCCAAGAGGGAAAGAGTTGATTTCAGAAAAAGAAACCACCAGAAAGAAGGAAAAAGTCCCCATGGCATTCATTAGGCTATACCCAATGGAGGGAAAATGAGTAGAAAATGAGCAGACCTGTTACAAAGGTCTCAATGAGTTTTGCATAGTAGCCTCTCAACTAATTGTAATTATTCCAAGATTCTTTATTGCTCAAGAATTCCCTTCTGTGTGGAAATAAAGTTGCCCATCCCATACCTGACTCATACATGTACACTGAGTAGTATTTTTACTTTATAACTCCCTTCTGGGGAAGTCTCCTTAGTCTTCTAGAAATGTTCCTTGGAAATCTGAGGTGGTGGTGAAATTGAAGCACCAGAGTCCTAGGTATGCTTACTGAGTAATAGACAACTCCAGAATAATGCACCGAAGGCAAACTGCGAAGGCAGATTGATGAAGGTTTCTATTCCCTGCAGCCTCAGCCTAGTGGAAACTGGCTAACTGCAATGGATATATGCTTATATAGATTAATTCAAAAAGGAAGGAAGGAAGGAAAGAAGAGAGGGAGGGAGAAAGGGAAGGACAGGGAAGGAGGGACTGAGAACAAAAGGAGGTAAAAGGAGAAAGGAAAATAAAGAAGAAAAAAAGGAAGGAAGGAAGGGAGGGAGGGAGGGAAGGAGGGAGGGAGGGAAGAAGGAAGGAAGGATGGAATTTCTTTTAGCTTCTGGCCTCCATGTATGCTAGGATGCCTTTCTTACTCTCAAAGATATCAAGAGAAAGAAATGTTCTATCATTATGTAGCAGTAACCAATTTTATAAACTTCCCAATTATTGTAATCAAGAATTTCTTCTAGTCTCATTCTGAGTGAAAAGTCTCTCCAGCATTTTCTGTGTATATTCTTTTAGATGTTTGAAGACAATTTACTTCTCTGGTCTTCAGGTTCTTCATGTGCATAATGAAGGAGTTGTTTCTAAGGTCCTTTGTGGCTAAATCCTATCTGCCTATGATCTTTACACGCCATATTCTTGCAGCATCCTTGGTGTGGTAGTAGGGAGATGGGCAAGGGCTATTCCTATTATTTTCAGATGAGGAAATAGCTGAGTGAAGTGCCCCAGGATGCACTAAGGGAAATGGTCAACCTGGACTAGATCCCCCAACTCAGGACTTCCAACTTTGGTAATAGGAAGAATAAGAAAACCACAAAGTTGAAAGAGACTCTATTATCCACCTAATTCAGTCCATAACTGGCAAACAACCCTCACTATAAAGTGCCCAACAGGTCATTCAGCCTTTGCTTAAAGATCTTCAGTGAAAGAAAACTCACTACTTATTGAGGTAACATATTCCATTTTAGATAGCTTTAATTACTATTAAAATTTCATTAAATCAATATTAAACCTTCTTTAATTAATTGGGGGATATAATTAATTAATTAGTTAATTGAGCCCTTTTCACATTTACTACATGATACTCCTAGTTCTGCTGTCTGGGGCAAATAGAACAAGTGTCAGCCCTCTTCCACATGATCACCCTTTCTATATTTCAAGCTAGCAATCCTAACATGCCTGGCCCGAGTCTTCACCTTTTCCAATCAGTTAACAAGTATTTATGAAGCACCAACTATGTGCCATGCACCGTGCTAAGTGCTGGAGAGACAAAGAAAGGCAAAAACATGGCTCTCACCACCAAGGAACTCACATTCTAATGGGGGAGGCAATAAGCAAATAACTAACTATATACATACAAAATATATGTAACAAAAATGGAAGACAGTCTCAGAAAGAAGGCACTAGGTGGGAGATGAGGAGATATTGCCAACATCTCCTACAGAAGGTGGAATTTGAGCTGCCCCCCCTTCCCTAAGCAATCCAATATAGGTTATACCTGTGTAATCACATAAAACTTTTCCATATTAGTTATTTTGTACAAGAAAACTCGAATAAAAAAAAGAACCAAAGAAAGTGAAAAACAACATGTTTTAGTCAGCATTCAGACAATATCAGTTGTTTCTCTGGAGGTGGATAATATACTTCATCATGAGTCCTTTGGAATTGTCTTGGATCATTGTATTGCTCAGAATAGCTAAGTCATTCACATTTCTTCATCGTACAATATTGTTGCTACTGTGCACAACACAGAACACAGTGGTTCTGCTCACTTCGCTTTGCAGAAGTTCATGCAAGTCTTTACAGGTTTTTCTGAAATCATCCTGCTTGTTATTTCTTATAGCATCATAATATTCCATCACAATCATATGCCACAAATTGTTCATCCATTCCCCAATTGATGGACATCCCTTCAATTTCCAATCCTTAGCTACCACAAAAAGAGCTGCTATAAATATTTTTGTACAAATAGGTCCTTTCCCCTTTTTTAAAAATCTCTTTGGGATAGAGACCTAGCAATAACATTGCTGGATCAAAGGGTATGTGCAGTATTATAGCCCTTTGGGCTTAGTAATTTGAGCAAAGTCTTGAAGGAAGTCAGGAGAGACTGAGAGAAGGGGGAGAAGTCCAGGACAACCAGTGAAAAGGGATAGGTCCTACTAACATTACTTTCCATTTTTAGCGTATAAAATAGCACGTGTGAGGAACAGCAAGAAAGCCAGTGTTGTGTTGTGAAATACAAGGAGAGGAGTAAGACTAGAAAGATAGAGAACTAAGGTTGAAATAGCTTTAAAAGCCAAACAGGATTTTATATTTAATTCTCAAGGTAAGAAGCAGTCATTGTAGTTTATTGAGTAAAGGGAGTGACAAGGTCAGAATGTTGCTTTAGAAGGATTACTTGGGCAGCTGAGAGGAGGTTAACATCTTCTGTTCCCATGACTGATCCTTATATAGCATAGACTTGAGGTCATTTATGACCCTGGTTGACCTTCCCTGGAGGCTCTTCAGCTTGTTAATATCCTTTCTAAAACATGATGCCCAGAACAGAACCCAATATTCCAAATGAAGTCTGACCAGGACAGATGTTGGGACTATCACCTTTTGATGATACTCTGCAGCAGGGGCTGGTGACTTTTGTGGGTACATCACGGACCCCTCTGGCAGTCTGGTGAAATATACGGGCCTCTTGTCAGAATCATGTTTTCAAATGCATGAGATGAAACACACAGGATCAATAAGAAAACCAATTATATTGAAACAAAGATGTAATTTCTCCCATCTAGATTCACGGGCCCCCTTAGATCTATTCATGGATCCTTAGGTGTCCATGAGCCCTAGGTCAAGAAAATTGGCTTTGCAAGAAGGAACTTTACAACAAAACGCATAATACTTCCAGATAATACCTCTCTCCTGCTTCCTCACCAAGGCCAATCTCTTGCACTGACCTAAGGAATTGTCTTTCTCAGTCACTTATAATAGCTAATAATAATATAATAGTTAACATTTATATAATACCTACTATGTGTCAGGCATTGGGCTAAGTGCTTTATGATTATTGGCTCATTTGAGCCTCACCACAATTTGAATGGTAGGTATTATTATTACTATCCCCATTTTATAGAAGAAGAAACTGAGGCAAACAGAGTAAGTGACTTGCCCAGGGTCACATTGCTAGTATCTAAAGCTGGATTTGAATTCAGGTCTTCCTGACTTTAGTCCCAGCACTCTATCCACTTCACTACCTACACCACTTAGTATGTTGGTCTGGGGCCATCAGCTCTCTCTCTATCAGGAAGTCTTGTTCTCCTCTGGAGACTGATTGAATGATAGGGAACCAAGGCAGACAAAATGGGGAAGGGTCTTGGAGTAGCCATTTAACAAGTGCTTTTTTTTCAGTTTTCATCCTCACATCCTACACACACACACACACACACACACACACACACACACACACACACAATAGGCTGAAACACCAGTGTGCTCCCATCTCATGCCAGGATTTGCCCGACACAAACTTTCCAAGCCTGACTCGGAAAACAAACAAGAAGACTAGACAAGCTTTCCATAACCTCTGCAGGGCTCCAAACCACACAAGACTGTGTGGGAACAGCTTTGTCAGAGACTGCTTAAAGGCGTCACGAGCTCCTTTAAAGGGTGGTGGCTGGAGAAGTAGAGGGCTGGTGAAAATGACAGCATGGGGTGCCTTCCAGACAACTCCCTCAGGGATGCTTCAACTCCCTGTGTTCACATAATCAAAGCACAGGCCAATGGATTTCTCTATCTTGTATGTCATCTAGTTTAAAGTATTTATTGCCCTACTGCCCATATGGATGCCATATTATGCTCTGTGATCTAGACACATATGCACACACATAAACGGAGAGGCCCCAAGATGTCGTTCTATCCAAATACATTCTTTATCCCTAGAGAAAACATTTCCTCTTCTACCTCAGACCAAAGGGACACACAGGTAACATGATTGATATATCACAGTGGAGATACTCAGGCATTGATGGAGTACTCCATTTATATGTTACGGAAGTAGCTACCTTCATTGGAATTATTTGACAGCTGGGGAAATATCTGTCTATAGACCTTGAGAAGGGACATTCCACGTACTCAGAAGGGTAGTTGAAACAATCTCTTTAGTCTTCCACTATTTCTCCTTTCCTTCCTTGATTTATTAATCCAAACACACACGCATACACTTTTCTCTACACTGGGAGAGGAGAAAGGACCCTAGGTTTCTCCCCTGACCACTCCTCTCCCAATAGCTCTTCAAGACTACTTCCCACTCTAGTAACAACCAGAAAAATTCAAGCTAGGCAGTGGACAGGGGCTGAGCTGACTTCTGATGAGAAAGAGATGCATATAGGAAGGGAGTAGAGGGGCAGAGGCAGAAAGAACAAGAAGTTATTGACTAAATATGTGCCAGGCACTGTGCTAAGCACTTTACAAAATCTCCTATGATCCTCACAACAACAACGTGAAGTAGGTGGTACTGTTGTTCCCTCATTCCCATTTTACAGTTAAGAAAATTGAGGCAGACAGAGGTTAAGTAACAATAAACTGAGGAAGTTAATTAAAGCCTACAGAGAATTCCAAACCTCCTCCTCCTCCTCCTCCTTTACCTTCTCTTCCTCCTCCTCCTCCTTCTCCTTCACCTTCTTCTTCTTCTCCTTCTTCTTCCTCTTCCTCTTCTTCTTCTTCTTCTTCTTCTTCTTCTTCTCCTTCTTCTACTTCTTCTCTTCCTTCTTCTTTGTATTATTATTATTATTATTATACTTGTGATTTTATTGGTAGAGGAAACTCCAGATGAGGAGACAACCTATGCCAGATGGGTACCTGGCCCCCAATTCATGGTCTTATAGAATTGCCTGGGGCATTGAGAAGTTAAGTGCTTTGCTCAGGATCCCAGAGACATTAGCTATCAGAAGTAGTATTTGAACCCAAATCCTGCTCATTCTGAGGCTGGATGCTGCCTCTGTTTTACTCTCCTTTTCCAACAAGCCTTTCACTAGTATAATCCATGACCATGAGCTACCACCTGGAGTCACTCCAAATAAATTTTTAGTATATTCATGGCATTCGTGTCTAGATTTCCCTAAATATAGGGGGAAAGGTGTCTCAGCTGTCATATAAGCACCCAAGGTAGCAAATGCAAATTGGGTATAGGCCAGGCTTTACTTCATCCCATAGAAAATGCAGAAGATACAAAGGACTAGCAGGAGCCCAAAAGTAGATACAGAGAAGTACCGAATACATAATATGGCATGGAAATAACCCATCTGCTTTCTCTAGAAGGTAACTGAACTTGAGGTTATTATCAGGGTAAAGCTTTGACATTCCAATGAGTTGCTTTCCCACAGGGTTCCACACATCTCAAAACCCTATGATTTTGATTCCCCCAAAAGGTAAAAACCTACTTTGGGGGCTGCTGAACAAGTAATCTTTTCATCAGACCTACACTGAGTAAATAATTCACTGGCTTTGGTTTAAAAGTAGGACACTTCTCAGGAACTATGTGGGTAACTCTCTTCCTCTTTCAAGGAACATGCTGCATGGGGAAATCTCCTTATCTCTCCAGAAAGTCTGATTTCTTAACCCCTGAACTTGGGAACTCTCAAGCTTATGTTTATTCACAATGAAACCTCCAAAGTTGGAACTACCCAGGAAATTTTCCTTCTCTCTCTAGAAGATTAGATCCTGGGATCATGCTGCCTAGAGAATTCACCTTCTACCCACATGCAGGACAGGTTGGGGCTCAGGAATTTAGGGTCCCTGAATTACATCTTGGACCACAAGTGTGTTTTTACTGTGTGTTTCTTCTTCAAGAGGTAATATAAATTGTTCCTGGGAGAGGGAAGTTATATAGTCACCAAATGGAGGAATGAAATGGGTAGAGAGGGACAAATAGAAACAGAGATTGAAAGAGACAGACAGGGAGGGAGAAATAGAGACAGAGATATCTCTACCAAGCAATGTTGGTTCTCCTTAGGCCCAGACAGTAGGTGATATTGAGTTCTTTGTATTCTATCAGTCAGGTGACAATGGGTACACTCACAGGCCATGAGGAAGTATCTTTTAGAGTACCCCAAATAAAGACTCAGACCCTGTGATCTCATCAGGTTGATGGAAGAACTCTTTAAATTGATCTGGGACAGCTCTGATCAATCCCTCTTGCTTTAGTGTTCTAGTGGTATTCCCCTAGAGCAAGGTAAATTGGATGGAATTTCTTATAGGCACTTGATAAATGTTAAATCAAATGCTTTTTCCTTCCTCCTGTCTCAGGGAAGGTGAGATCATCATGAAAGAATGAGAAGTCTAAAAGCCTTGACCATTCATAAATTGTTGGGTGTGCTCCACCCCCAACTACACTACTCCCAATCACTGTCTCTTTTGTGTGGTTCCAGCTCTTTGGTAATCCACATTTCTTCCTGGAGGGGAATGGGGAGAGAGGATGGCCCCTGGGTGACCGTGAACTAGCCCTCTGTCTTTCTTTTTATCAGCAGGGAAGCAAAAGAGATAATGAATGGTCCCCCAGTCCAGTTGTAGGACAGCTGCAGAGAGCTATTATCTAATAATTCAGCCTGAGGGCCTGAGGAAGGACTATACACCATGAGTCTTACAAGGGTCTTGTCACCCAGAGAAGAGCTGGGACAGTGGTTATTATCAATTGTGGGTTGCATCCTATTTTGCCATTTCCTAAGACTCCCACATGCCCTGTTCTTACCAACAAGGTACTATTAAAATCAAGATAATTATTTTAGAGGCAAAGGTGTAATCTGTCCCCCAACCTTTGGGCTGGACTCTTTGTACATAAGAACCTAGATTGTCATGTTGTCTTTCCTTATTCCATGCAAAGTAACCTCAGTTCATTATCTCTTCCTGGGCTCAATTTCCTCATCTATAAAATGAGCATAATATTCCCTGCCTTCCAGGGTTATTGTGAGAATCAGATCAAATCAAATAATAAGAACTCAGCACAGTGCCTGGCACTTAATAAGAACTAAATAATGCTAGCTATTTGCAATTATTATGGAGCATGGACTCAACTAGAAAAGCTTGTGTCTGGGTTCCTACTGCCTTTTCTACTAGTTGATTTTCTTTTATTTGTTTTGTTTTCCAGAGTAGGTGATAACACATTGTTTTCAAAGTGGACATGTTCAGGTTGGAAGATAACCTCTTGAGTGTAAGTAGTCCTGGTGCAAAGTGAAGCATTCCCAGTGACTAAGGACTGCCTGAAAAGTCTCCTAACTCCCATTCCTACCTTTCTGGTCTTATACCTTACTCCTAGTTAGGTCCTCTTAGATCTAGTGACAATGGCCTCCTTGCTCTTTCAAGAACAAGACATTCCATTTTTCATCTTCTGGGCGTTTTCTCAGGCTATCTCCCCTGCCTGGAAAGCTCACCCTCCTCATATCTGCCCGCTTACCTCCCTGGCTTCCTTATGTCCCAACTAAAATCCCATCTTCCACAGAAAATCTTTGCCAACCCCTCTTAACTCCCTCTTTTCTTTATTTCTTCTTTTTCTTGTATTTACCTTGTTTGTACATATTTGTTTCTTGTTGTCTCCCCCATTCATTTTGAGCTCCTTGAGGTCAGAGACTGTCTTTTGCCTCTTTTTTTCCACCAGTGATTAGCTTAGTGCCTGGCACATAGTAGGTACTTACTAAATGTTTATTGACCAAAACCTGACTTGTTTTTACCATAATTGCAAAGTCCAGGCAAAACGTAAAATGCCTATTCAGTGGTCCTGCAACCTGTTTTATGTCCTGATTAAGTTTAGGCATCAGCCTTTTCATCAGAGTCTTTTGAATCCTTTAGTATTACTTTTATGGATAGGAAATGAATACATGTCCTATATCTGATTTACATGGTACATTGACTGCCCTTTTACTCTTGGGCACCCCTCCCCACCCAATCCTGATTTGAGAAGACCAACTCATGAGTAAAAACTTAAGCTTTAAATATTTTGCTCCCAGGGTGCCAGAATTAGTGTGAGGGTAATGAGGGGTAATGGCCCTAATCCCTCTCATTATTTTGTAGGCTCCCAAGTGCTGAACTTGGTCTGCAGTAGAGAAACTCCTTAGTCCCTTGGGCTCAGCAGAGATTCCTTATTGCTAGACATACATTTCCATATTTACTTTTCTGTGTATTTTGTCATTTCCCTCTGGAAAATATAGGTTCCTTGAGGGAAGAGTCAGTTTTCTTTTTGTCTTTATGTGACCATTACCTAGATGGATAGAACACTGGACCTAGAATTAGAAAAACCTGAGTTCAAATCCAGCCTTAGACACTTACTAATGTGTGACCTTGGGCAAGTCACTTAACATCTAACTACATCAGTTTCCTCATCTGGAAAATGGGCATAATAATTGAATCTACTTCTCAGAGTTGTTGTGAGGATAAAATGAGATAATTGTAAAGTTCTTTGTAGACTTCAAAGGAGGTCTATAAATGCTAGTGACTTGCAACACTGACTTGCCCAAAATTAAATCTTAATAAATTCTTGAGGAATTGAATTGGTGATACAGCTGCCATCCCACCTCCACCCCCTCCTAAAGGGAGTGTAAGCTCTTTGAAGGTAGACTGAACTCTCTGCATACTTCACTGTTTCCATTAGAAAAACCTGAACAGCGCTATGTTGAATGCATAGAGGATATTCCACATATCCTTCCTGGATGACCATACAGTCATCTGGCCTCTTCTTATCCTCTTCTCGATAAATAAGGGATGGAACAAAGTCTCTAAATATATCTGTGCTATCACAACTAGTGCCCATATATTAATGCCTTTGGTTCATTTTAATCCCCTGCCTCCTATTCTTGCAAGCAATAAGCCTTACCTTGGTGGAACACCCAGGGATATTAAAGTGAGGTACTCCATGCCCTGGAGGACTTCAGAATCTAGAGGAGGGGTGAGAAAGACCATTATGCAACCAACAGGTGTACTTAAACAGCCCGCTGCTTCTAAAGTAATGAGACTCATCCCCTTTGTCATACAGGAAATCTAGTCTCATTACTGTAAAGTCAAATGTAAAATAAACATGATTGCCCAAAGGCAGTATAGGGAGGGGTGGGTCAGAGATTGTGTTTTTCCGTCAGAGAGTGGGCATGGTTTATTCATGCACTACTTACTGTAGGAGGAAGCCTTGAGTTGCAGCTTTTTCTGACCCTAACCCTTCGTAAACATTCAAGACTGAATGACAACTTTAGCATCAGAGGAACAAGTCCCACTCTGAGCTAAAGAACAAGGCAAAGGGGAATCCTCCTCCTTACTTCTTTGTCAGCTAGTTTTCATTCCTCCCAGCAGCAGCATCCAAAGTGTAAGTCAAGCATTGGAGAGCATTCCCCAACAGTCCTTCAGATCAGGTCATCTTAGCAAAAGACCTTAGGATTCTCCCCTGACCACTCATCTCCCTATTTCTCTCCCTTTCTCACTCCAGTGACAAATGGAAGAATTTAAGAGAGACAGTGGATAGGGGCTGAGCTGACTTCTAAAGAGAAAGAAATATACAGGAAGGGAGTGGAGGGGCAGAGGCAGAAAGACACATAGAGAGATGAAGAGGAGAGAGAGGCAAAGAGAAAGAGACAGAGACAGAGATAAAGATGGAGAGACAGAGAGAATGACACTTGGAGAGAGACTCAAACAAAGTGATTGAGTGACAGAGACAAAGTTGTTGGCTATTTGACTAGAACGGTGAAGAGAAAGTGAAGAGAGATGCTCCCCAGGATCAAGGTCCATATTGTGGCTTTGTGGTTTGATTTATGAGTACTCTAGTACTCATAGTATTTATGAGTACTCTACTATTTATGAGTACTCTAGGAGGAATTTGGCCTGAGATAAATAAGGTCAAGGCAGTCTTGTCTGGGATAGGTTGAGTGTAGCCTGAAGGACACAGGGAAAGAACAAAATTCTCTCTCAAGGTAATTTCCTTCTTTATCTCTAAGATTTACATCCCCAAGTACCTGGTTACATAGTCAGTCTCGCCTCCAGGGCTAGTTTCACCTGCAGTTCTTCTGAAAGAAATATTATGGGACTACAGTGTGTATCTGTTTAAGACTTGAATGTAGTAGAGAGAGGAGAGTTGGAGACCCATGTTCAAATTCCACCTAAGACACTTCTGTGTGACTTTGGGCACATCTCTGTGCCTCCATTTCTTCATCTTTAAAATGAGGGGATTGGATGTGATGGCCCTTCCAGCTCCAAGTCTATAAGCCTATGACATTGAATAGGGAGCTATCAAAGCCAGGAGTAGAAAGAAAGGTCAAAAGAGAATGGGAAAGCATATGGGAAGAAAGTAAAGAGCATAGAACATGAAGAACCCTATTTATTTTTGGTTTCCTTTGAACAGTGCTGTCAAGAGGACCACTAAACTGTACATAAGGATCCCCAGTGCTACCTAGTAACTTAGAAAACCAAATACCAACATTATCTATGCATTACTGTATTTTTATTTATTTTGTTAATTTCCCACTTACATTTTAGTCTGGTTTTAGTTGCACACTGGTTTAGTGGGCTGCATGGCCTCATGTTTGACACCTCATCTAGAACCCTTGTTGGTAGTGGAGGTAACACTATAGAAATTCACAATTCTCTATTCAGAACCTCTAGGATCAAGCCATATACTGAGATTATCATTATAATTTAAATTTCTATAGCTTTTTGCAGTTTAGAAAACACCGACTTCATAGCAACCTAAGAGTTAGATAGTGGTATTATGAGGAAAATGAGGCTAGAAAGCTTATGTGGCTTGCCCACAGTCACATAAATAGTAAACGACAAATCTGAGACTGAAACTGAGATATTTTGAGTCCAAATCCAACAATCTTTCCACCATATTGTGCCTCCTCTAATTTAATTTATATTTACCCTTTCTGATTTATGTACCTGCTTTAGGCAAAGGATGGAATGTCACATAGCCACTAGTTACTGTAGGAAAAATGGGATTTAGAGCTAGAAGGGGTCTTACAGACATAAGTTCATGGGCCATAAGATTACAGATTTAGAGCTGGGAGAGACCTTGGAGTCCAATCCCCTTATTTGGTAGATGAAGAAACTGTAGCATGGATCAATTAAGTAATTTGCTTGGAGTCACGCAGCTAGTAAATATCTGAGGTGAAATTTGAAGGAGGTCTTCCTGATTACAAATCTATTACCCAATGTGAGAACAAAGCAACCTCTGGTAGAAGGGGAGGCAGGACAAAAAGATCCCCCAAATTACCAGGAACGTCTAACAATATATTTTGAGCTTAAGGCTGCAGAATTTATAATAAAAATAATTTTGCATGTGTACAACTCTTTTGACTGAGCAAAGGTCTTGCTTTCACATCCATTATCTTATTTGAGCTGTGTAGATGCTAACAGTTCACACTTCTGTCACAAGGACCAAAATACCAGGTGGCCTGACTCATCAACTTTCCAGGTGGTGTGAGGAGCTGAATAATACCAAGGAGGGGATGTTAGAGCCAATTCTAAGCTCCTGGAGAAAAGGGTCATTGTATAAGAGCCATCAGTCTTGCAGAAGGAATCAGAGAAAGCATGGTAAGATAGAGTTGGAGTTGGAGAATCTAGCTCAAATTTCAGAACTTCTACTAAGTACTTGTGTGACCTTGGTCAGCTCCCTTAATTTCTCTGGGCTTCAGCTTACTCTCCTGGAATAGGCAGGGGTGGGACCACTAAAGATCACTTCTAGTTTGAAATCTGTGGTCCTACTCTGTGTGAGGAGGAAGAACATAAAAGAACAAGCAGAAAACAAAATGTCAGGGAATCTTAACAACATCCTCATCTCATTGATGCCCTTGCCTTTGAGCAGCTGATATAAATGAGCCCTTTCCTGGTTTTGAAGCTATCCAGGAAGAAGGCTCACATGCCTTCATAAGTTTAGTTTAGTGGTAGTTAGTTTAATGCTTGACAAGCCTTTGCCACAAGGATGTCTTTCCATCTACCTTAATTTCTTTTAGGTGCCATTTCAGATTCATCTTCTCTTGCAATCATGTTTGGTGAAATAAATTTTGAGAGACTTGAATGTATATTACTCTGTTTCACATGCTCCAGGGAAGCCGAATTGGCTTTCTTGCTCTTCACACATGACATTCCATCTCCAATCTCTCTGCCTTTTCTTAAGCTGAACGTCATGACCTAGATGCCCTCTGACCTCACCTCTACTTCTTAGAATCCCTAGTTTCTTTCAAAGCTCATCTAAAATGACACTTATTGCATAAGGCCTTTCCTGATCCCTCCATTCCTGAAGCCCCTCCCTTGAAATTACCTTGTTTTTATTTTGGGACCCTAATAAGGGATTCACAAGGACTGGGAGGGGGGTACCAACAAAAGCATTGGTTATACCTTAACCCCAGATTAAACTGTGGAAATTTCTTAAACAAAGCTTAAGCAAGGCTCATGTCTAGGACCTCTCCAAATAGAGGTAACAGAGCCCCTTCAAAAAAAGATATTGGATTCACAACATGGGTAGCAGGCAATGGACAGATGTTTATGTACTCAACCAAAGAAACTACTTACGATGGAAAGACTCATGTAAAGTATTAAGTACAAAACCATAAAACATTTCACAGGACTCTTTATATTTCCCCTGGAAAGTAAAGACAATTTTGTGGGACTGTTGAACATCTATATTTTACCCTAACCTTGAAATTACACTGTCTGAGCAACCCACAAGTCATACCTCTTTGAGCCAGTGAGGAGTTGGCTTTCTGCTATAGGATGACTCTGGAGGTGGGTGTCTCCTCCAAGAAGCATGCTATTTAGGAATATTTCCATAGCTGCATGGATAGGACCTGACTGAGGAACTCAGCAACTTTCAAACAAATGATATAACTGCCTTCATTTAGAAAGGCAGGGGTTTCTACACCACCACAATGAATATAATCACAACAGACCCAGATACCTTGATTGAATCAGTCAATGTAAAGTGTACAAACAAGTCCTGAATCAATTTGAGAGGAATAAAGTTTTTTGATCTTTGGATGAAAGCAGATGACACTCTGCATAACATTTCCTGTGACTGACTGAAGGAATGTAACATACCCATTTGCCTGAGTACAACCCAGCCAGTTAAGAATCACACATTTCGTCAGGAGGCTTGATCAGTAGGTGTAAGATTCTCTGGTGAAGGCCATCTGAGGGGAGAAAATAAGAAAAAAAATAATGATAAGTGGTGGGTGACCTTCTGAACTTTGGAAGACTAGGAATTCTCATTGGAACTGTGTCTCCAGAGCAGTTGTGGCCAGTTCCAGAATCTGCATTGGGAGATGAGAGACACAATGAGGACAAAGTAGACACTCTGAAGAATGGCAGCTTTTGGACTCAACAACCAAAAATCCTTAAAGCCCAGCTGAGAGTTGTCCCTAAAGGGAATTTTGTAAGGACTTGGAGAAAAGAACTTCCGGTAACCAGGAAGTATACGTTTACCCTTTGACCTCATGTTCTCTCTCAGTTTAAAATTAGTTTTTTCCAGGGAATTGCTATGCAAAATGGGAGAGTGCACCCCAGGTTTTGAGTGATGTTTATGTAACAACTATCCTTGCTGTAACTGCTTAGTAAATACCCTTTATAAAAAGCAAATTAAATCTGATGACCAATGAAAAGTACACCAGATGGGGACTTGGGAGCCACAATGTTAGAAAACACCAATCCCTCAGGTTAACCTTGGAACCTTTAGGGGAGCAGTAGTCACTACTTTGAGGGGAATCCAAGCCGCCACTATGAGTATGAGTTGGGAAAGTGAGCCCCAAAGGAGTGCTACGAGTGGAAATTTCCGATTCTGGATCAGTGGTTGTTTTCTATTACTCACAGAAAGAGGCAGAAAGAGAAAAGAAGGCAGCCAGGGACCCAAGATTCAGTCTAAGGTACACTTAGGCAAGCATATATTTCCACTAATTACCATTTATACTGGGTGGGGAAGGAGGAGAGACAAATTACCCCACTCATGCCCCTACCAGCTGAAAGGCTAATAGAGGGAATATGATTGGCAAAGAGTCCTGATGAAGGACAGAATCATTTCTCTACTGATCTCTTCTAGGCCACAGGGAGAGAGTATCTTTCTGGGCCTCAGTCAATAAACCACCAAAAGACAGGTCTAGTCACTGTAGTCAATCAGTAATTCCCTCTGTCATCTCAGAAACCCCATGTTCCTCAGCAAGAAGCCAGAGAGAAAGTTGGGTACTCTCTTCAATACTTTTACAACATTTGACCATGATTTTCCACAAATCCCCCAAAGGATCTTGTGAAATTTCTTAGTGAGATAGAGTAGAGAGGAATCTCATTATCTTCATTGTGTGTGTATACATCAGGTATAGATGGCAGCAAAGCAATGTGATCTTGTGAAGGTCAAACAAGGGTGAAGGAGCACAGAGATTCCTATTTATGTAAGAGATTGACTCAGGTGCACTCTTGGCATCCATCCAAATTTAAGATCTTTATAATGAAACCTAGGAGTTCAGATTTCAGATCTCTCTCTCTCTCTCCCTCTCTCTCTCTCTTTCTCTCATACACACACACACACACACACATACACTTTGGAGCATTGGTGTACCATCTTCCCTTCTAAAATGTGTAATAATATTATGTCCACATGCAGCATGCGACCATAAGGTAATAAGAGTGATCTCTGTAATAAAGGTGCCCAATTTTACAAATACCAAAGTCCAAATGATATTTTTCCTCTCCTTCTTACCTCTTTAATTTCACCTTTTCTATTGAACCCCTACTGCTTACTACTCAGGTGTTGCCTATCATAAAAATAGGATAGGATAGGAAGATAACTAGCATTTATATGGTGCTTTCATTTTTCCCCTTCAGACAAGACCATCCTTCTTTGAAATATTGCTTTGACTCCCCTTTGAGGATCATTTTGTTTATTTGTTTGATGTTAGATTTAAATTAGAACTCAACAAACATTTATTAAGCACCTACTATGGACTTACTGGTGGTAAATTTCCTTCCATTGGGAGTGACTTTGATTTGGGACATCACCAAATACCATTCAGAGCCAAGTTTAATGAACAAAGTAAACAATTAATCTGAGTAATACCATTTGAGTTCAAGCATGAGGTATTTCTGTCAAAAAAAATTGAGGGGTGTGCTGTAGTCAGCTCATTGGGCTCTTGAGAGCCAATTGTTAAATTTTCAGTGTAAGAATTTACATTTCTGAAATCAGCAAATGCTACAAATCAGGGCTTGATTTATTCTTCTGTGGACTGTCTACATTTAAGAAGTGTTAAAGTATAGCTTAAATTTTAAAGTTTACCTTTTGGGGTTTTTTTGTTTGTTTTGTTATTTTTTTATTATTTTTTTG
The DNA here is from genome assembly GCF_900497805.2 of Vombatus ursinus. Lineage (NCBI taxonomy): Eukaryota > Metazoa > Chordata > Mammalia > Diprotodontia > Vombatidae > Vombatus > Vombatus ursinus. The sequence goes on along the minus strand of NW_020954580.1, from coordinate 7,353,007 downwards.
TTTATCAATAATCACTTCCATATGCTGTTGAGTTTAAAATTTTTCCCCCCCTTCCTCCCCACCACCCTCCCCAAGATGGCACACAATCTGATATAGGCTATACATTTACATTCGTATTAAACATATTTTCACATTAGTGATATTGTAAGTAGAAATTAAAATCAATAGGAGGAACCATCAGAAAGAGGAAGCAAAACTCAACAGAAGAGAAAAAAATAACAATTCGGCTTCCATAGTTCTTTCTTTGGGTATGGATAGCATTTTCCATCACAACGCCCCTGGAGATGTCTTAGATACTTGTATTGCCAGGAATGGTTAAGTTTATCAACATTAGTCATCACACAACATGGCTGTTATTGTGTACAACGTTCTCTTGGTTCTGCTCACTTCACTCAGCATCACACTATACAAGTCTTTCCGGGTTTTTCTGAAGTCAGCCTGTTCATCATTTCTTATAGCACAATAGTATTCCATCACATTCATATACCACAACTTGCTCAGCCATTCCCCAATTGATGGGCATCCTCTCAATTTCCAATTCTTTACCACCACAAAAAGAGCTGCTATGAATATTTTTGTACATGTAGGTCCTTTTCCCATTTGTGTGATCTCTTTGGGATATAGCCCTAGAAGTGCTATTGCTGGGTCAAAGGGTATGCACATTTTGATAGCCCTTTGGGCATAGTTCCAAGTTGCTCTCCAAAATGGTTGGATCATTTCACAACTCCACCAACAATGCATTAGTGTTCCAATTTTCCCACATCTTTTCCAACATTTATCATTTTCCTGTTTTGTCATGTTAGCCATTCTGATAGGTGTGATGTGGTACCTCAGAGTTGTTTTGATTTGCATTTCTCTAATCAATAGTGATTTAGAGCATTTTTTCATATGATTATAAATGGCTTTAATTTCTTCATCTGAGAACTGTCTGTTCATATCCTTTGACCACTTATCAGTTGGGGAATGGCTTGTATTCTTATAAATTTGTCTTAATTCTCTATATATTCTAGAAATGAGGCCCTTATCAGAGAGACTGGTTGTAAAAATTCTTTCCCAATTTTCTACCTTCCTTCTAATCTTAGTTGCATTGGCTTTGTTTGAGCAAAAACTTTTCAATTTAATGTAATCAAAATTATCTATTTTGCTTTTTGTAATGTTCTCTATCTCCTGTTTGGTCATGAATTCTTCTGTTCTCCATAGATCTGACAGGTAAACTATTCCTTGCTCTCTCAGTTTGCTTATAGTATCAGCCTTTATATCTAAATCATGTACCCATTTTGACTTTATTTTGGTATATGGTGTGAGATTTTGGTCTATGCCTAGTTTCTGCCATACTCTTTTCCAGTTTTCCCAGCAGTTTTTTTCAAAGAGTGGGTTCTTATCTCAGAAGCTGGGGTCTTTGGGTTTATCAAATAATATATTACTATAGTCATTGACTACTGTGTCTTACATACTTAACCTATTCCACTGATCTACCACTCTATTTCTTAGTCACTACCAAACAGTTTTGATGATTGCTGCTTTATAATACAATTTAAGATCTGGAATGGCTAGGCCACCTTCCCCTGCATTTCTTTTCATTAGTTCTCTTGATATTCTGGACCTTTTGTTCTTCCAAATGAATCTTGTTATTATTTTTTCTAACTCTATAAAATAATTTTTTGGTAGTTTGATTGGTATGGCACTGAATAAGTAAATTAGCTTAGGTAGAATTGTCATTTTGATTATATTAGCTCGGCCTACCCGTGAGCAACTGATGTTTTTCCAATTATTTAGATCTGATTTTATTTGCGTGAAAAGTGTTTTGTAATTGTATTTGTAGAGTTCCTGGGTTTGTTTTGGGAGGTAGACTCCTAAATATTTTATAATGTCTACAGTAAGTTTGAATGGAATTTCTCTTTCTATCTCTTGCTGTTGGACTTTGTTGGTAATATATAGAAATGCCAATGATTTATGCGGGTTTATTTTATAGCCTGCAACTTTGCTGAAGTTGTTTATTATTTCAAGTAGTTTTTTACTTGATTCTCTGTGATTCTCTAAGTATAACATCATGTCATCCGCAAAGAGTGATAGCTTTGTTTCTTCTTTGCCTATTCCAATGCCTTCAATGTCTTTTTCTTCTCTTATTGCTAAAGCTAACGTTTCCAGTACAATATTGAACAACAGTGGTGATAACGGACATCCTTGTTTCACCCCCAATCTTATTGGAAATGCTTCTATATTGTCCCCATTACATATTATGCTTGCTGAAGGTTTTAGATAGATGCTATTTATTATTTTAAGGAAGACTCCATTTGTTCCTATGCTCTCTAGTGTTTTTAATAAAAATGGATGTTGTATTTTGTCAAAAACTTTTTCTGCATCTATTGAGATGATCATGTGCTTTCTGTTAGTTTTGGTGTTGATATGATGGATTATGCTGATAGTTTTCCTTATATTGAACTAGCCCTGCATTCCTGGTATAAATCCTACCTGGTCATAGTGTATTATTCGTGTGATAAGTTGCTGTAATCTATTTGATAATATTTTGTTTAAGATTTTTGCATCAATATTCATTGGAGAAATTGGTCTATAATTTTCTTTCTCTGTTTTGACTCTTCCTGGTTTAGGTATCAGCACCATATTTGTGTCATAAAATGAATTTCTTCTTTATCTATTTTACCAAACAATTTATATAGTATTGGAATTACTTGATCTTTAAATGTTTGATAGAATTCACATATAAATCCATCTGGCCCTGGAGATTTTTTCCTAGGGAGTCCATCAATGACTTGTTCAATTTCTTTTTCTGAGATGGGGTTATTTAAGTATTTTACTTCCTCTTCTGTTAATCTGGGCAATTTATATTTTTGTAAATATATATCCATTTCACTAAGATTGTCAAATTTGTTGGCATATAGTTGGGCAAAATAATTCCTAATTGTTGTTTTAATTTCCTGTTCCTTGGTGGTAGTTTCACCCTTTTCATTCCAGATACTAGTAATTTGGTTTTCTTCTTTCTTTTTTTTAATTAGATTAGCCAAAGGTTTATCTATTTTATTGGTTTTTTCATAAAACCAGCTCTTAGTTTTATTTATTAGTTCAATAGTTTTCTTAATTTCAATTTTATTAATTTTTCCTTTGGTTTTCAATATTTCTAATTTGGTGTTTAATTGAGGATCTTTAATTTGTTCTTTTTCTAGTTTTTTTAGTTGTATGCCCAATTCATTGATCTCCTCTTTTTCTATTTTATTTATGTAAGCATTTAGAGATATAAAACTCCCCCTAAGAGCTGCTTTTGCTGCATCCCATAAGTTTTGGTATGTTGTCTCATTATTGTTATTCTCTTGAATGAAATTATTGATTGTTTCTATGATTTGTTGTTTGACTGAATCATTTTTTAGGATTAGATTATTTAGTTTCTAATTATTTTTTAGTCTATCTTTCCATGGCCCTTTATTACATACAATTTTTATTGCATCATGATCTGAAAAGGATGCATTTACTATTTCTGCCTTTCTGCATTGGATTGTGAGGTTTTTATGCCCTAGTACATGGTCAATTTTTGTGTATGTGCCATGCACCGCCAAGAAAAGAGTATATTCCTTTCTATCCTCATTCAGTTTTCTCCACAGGTCTATCATACCTAACTTTTCTAATGTTCTATTCACCTCCTTAACTTCTTTCTTGTTTATTTAGTGGTTAGATTTATCTAGTTCAGAGAGGGGGAGGTTAAGGTCCCCCACTAGCATAGTTTTGTTGTCTATTTCTTCCTGTAACTCCCTGAACTTCTTCTCTAAGAATCTGGATGCTATACTATTTGGTACATACATGTTTAGTAATGATACTTCATTGTCTATGGTGCCTTTTAGCAGGATGTAGTTTCCTTCCTTATCTCTTTTGACAAGATCTATTTTTGCTTTTGCTTTGTCTGAGATCAGGATTGCTACCCCTGCTTTTTTTACTTCAGCTGAAGCATAATATATTTTGCTCCAGCCTTTTACCTTTACCCTGTATGTGTCACTCTTTTTCAAATGTGTTTCCTGTAAACAACATATTGTAGGATTATGATTTTTAATCCAATCTGCTATTCGCTTCTGTTTTATGGGAGAGTTCATCCCATTCACATTTACAGTTATGATTACTATCTCTGTCTTTTTCTCCATCCTTCCCCCCCCCATTTATGCTTTTCTTTCTCCTTTTTCCTTTCCTCCCCTCACTAGTGTTTTGTTTTTGACCAGCGCCTCCTTTGGTCCCACCTCCCTTCTATTATCCCTTTCCATTTTCTTCCCCTTTACCCTTATTGCTTCTTCCCTCCCTTCTACCCCCCCTCCCTTTTCTTTCCCCTTTTGCCTCCTACTGCCTGTGGTGCAAGTTAGATTTCTATACCTAACTGATTATGTTATTCCCTTCTTGAGCCAAATCTGATGAGAGTAAGGTTCAAACAATGCTCATCTCCTTCCCTTCTTTACCTCTGCTCTAATAGATTTTTGTGTCTTTTCCTGTAATGTAGTTTACCCTTGTCTGCCTCCTCCTTTCTCAGTACATTTTCTTAGATCAGACTAATCCACTTACTTGGATTCATTTAACCCACTTGATTAGATTATTTTTTGTCATTACATCAACATCAACTTATATCCACCCTCTTTATGTATACTCCTTTAACATGGTATAATAACAATACAGTTCTCAAGAGTTGCAAGTGTCATCTTCCCTTGTAGGCATGTAAACATTTTGCCCTTATTAGCAACATATTGTATCTTTTTTTCCTATTTACCTTTTTATGTCTCTCTTGAATTTTGTACTTGAAGATCAAATTTTTTGTTGAGCTCTGGTCTTTTTATCAGGAATGTTTGGAAGTCCCCTATTTCCTTGAATATCCATCTCCTTCCCTGAAAAATCACACTCATTTTCTCTGGGTAGTTAATCCTTGGCTACATTCCAAGCTCCTTTGCCTTACGAAATATCATGTTTCATGCCCTACGGTCTTTCAATGTAGAGGCTGCAAGGTCCTGTGTAATCCTGACTGTGGTTCCATGATATTTAAATTGTTTCTTTCTGGCTGCTTGTAGTAATTTCTCTTCTATCTGGTAATTTTGGAATTTAGCTATTTTATTCCTTCGCGTTTTCAATTTGGGATCTCTTTCAGGTGGGGAGTGATGGATTCTTTCTATAGTTATTTTACCTTCAGGTTCTAGGACTTCAGGGCAGTTTTCCTTTATGATTTCCTGAAGGATATTGTCCAGGCTCTTTTTTTCATCATGGCTTTCAGGTAGGCCTATAATTTTTAAATTGCCTCTCCTGGATCGATTTTCCAGGTCAGCTGTTTTACCCTTGAGGTATTTTACGTTTTCATCTATTTTTTCATTTTTTTTTTCTGTTTGACTGATTCTTGCTCTCTCATAGAGTCATTAGTTTCCATTTGTTCAATTCTAATTTTTAACATATTGTTTTTTTTCTGTTAGATTTTGTACTTTCTTCTCCAATTGGTCAATTGCATTTTTAAGGGATTTATTTTCTTCATTGTACTTTTTTTCCAATTGGCCAATTGTGTGTTTGAGGGACTTGTTTTCTTCAGTGTACTTTTTTTCCAATTGGCCAATTGTACTTTTAAAGGACTCCTCTACCTCTCTCATTTGACTTTTAAAAGCCTTCTCGAGTTCTTCTAAGAAGACTTTTTGGGCTTCAGACCAGTTCATATTCCTTTTTGATGTTGCAGATGGGGGTCTGATGACAGTGTTGTCCTCTTCAGAATTTCTGTCTTGATCTTCACTCTTCTCATAATAAGAATCTATCGTATGTTTGTTTTTACTCATGGTGTTTCTTTATTCCCTGGCCTTTACAGAGATTAAGCTCTCCTGCTGGGGAGCAGAGGGCACTGACCCAAGCTTCTTGTGTTGGGAGCCTAGGTCTTGGTCACTGGCTTTGGGATCTGGGGCCTCTTATGCTGGCAATTGGAGGCTGTAGGGTTCTGGCAGCTTACCTGGTGTTGGGCTGGAATCAGCAGGGCTCGGACTTTCACGTAAATCTAGGTTGCCTGCTTTTCCTTTCCTTTAGCTTTGTTTAGCTCCTTTCAGATAAGTGCTGCCAGGTGTTTATCCGCCTGGGGCCCCTTGCAGTGCTGCCTCCCTTATTTCTGTTGAGGTACTGGAAGACTTCTTTGCTGTAGAATGCCTAGGTACCTGGTGGTTTTCTGAGCTGATTTGCACCAGTTACCCCACCCTCAGTGAGGCACTCAGAGGTACAACTGTTGGCGTTTGCCTCCTCGACCACCTGGGCTTAGGAATCTCCTCCTGGTCGGCAGTTGGAGGCTGTAGGGTACTGACAGCTTACGGTGGTGGGCTGCAATCAACAAGGCTGGAACTTTTTGGCACCTGTAGGTTGCTTTCTTTAGCTCCTTTCAGATGAATGCTGCAGGGTGCTTATCTGCCTGGGGCCCTTTGTAGTGCTGCTTCCCTTATTTTTGCTGAGGCACTGGGAGACCGTTTGCTGTAGAATGCTGAGGCACCAGAATCTCCTCCTGGTGTGCTAAAGTGGGTCTTTCCAGTAGCTGGCTGGGCCACTCCTGTTTTGTTCTGCTCCCCTTCCCCCAGGGTAAGAGGGGCCTTTCCTGTTAATCCCTCTAGCTACCTGGGCTACTGTACTGCTGCACCCCGTCTTTCTTCTGGTTCAGCTTTCCCAGAGTTTTTTCTGGGGTGATATTTTCTGGGTTTTCAGAGGTTGATAGGGGAGGGTGAGAGCGACTACCTTTTTACTCCTCCATCTTGGCTTCTGGAAGGGGAAGTCCGCTGTCTTGTTTTGTTATTGATTGATTGATTGATTTTGAAGAACCAGCTGTTAAACATTTACCAGAACACCCAAGTATATTTGAGCCAAACTGGAATACTCAGAATTTCCATCTCTAGCCTACATGTCTTTGCACACTCATTGTTTTCCCATTCCTGGAATGTGCTCCTTCCTTCTCTGCACCTTTTGGAATTACCAGCTTCTCTCAATGACTTCCTACAAAAAGTAGTAGTAGGGCTCCACTTCCAAGTTGAATATACTTATGTGTGCATGGTTTGTCCCCATAATGGAGCAGTAAGCTCTCTGAGGGTAAGGGCTTGTCCCCAGCATGTAGTCCAGTGTCAGGGATGTAGTAATCATCTGAGATGTGATGTGAATCCACAGACATTGGGACTTTGGAGCCAATACTCTTTGTATTGTGCCTTTCCTTCTTCTTTATCCCCTTCTTTTCTTTTTCCTCTCTTTCATTTTTTCTTCTCATATTTCTCCCTTTTCTTCTTATTCATTCTTTTCTTCTTCTCCCTCCTTCCCATCTTTCATTTCTTCTACCTCTTCCTCTTCTTTTCCTCCTCTTTTTCCTCTTCCTCCTCCCTCTCCCAACAAAATGCTAATTTTCAAACTGTTAGTTTTTGCTTTATGAAACATCCTGGATCTGGAAGTGGGTTTGCCCATGGAAAAATGGGTCACAGATTGCTAAACCAACTCCTCACCGTGTGGTGGCTATGAGCTGTTTGTTTTTCAAATACCTTAATTGTATGGTATACCCAGCAAAGAGCAGCACTGAAAATTATATCTCTCTGCTAAGTGCAACCAGATGGATGAAAACAACAGGCCATTTCAAAAAAGATAAAAGGCCTGCAATTCCCCTGCGGTTGGTTTTATCACTGGTTAATTTTATAATGGCTTCTTCTGGAGAAGGGTGAAGATGGTCTGGGGCTAGGAGTGATCTATCAGCAGAAAACAGGCCATCTTCAGAAAGAAGAATACTGCGTAGAACAATTTGGGTATAATTGGGGTAAACGAGACTGAGAGGAGGTTGGAAAAGGGGCTTGTTGGGGACGGCAAGCAATAGTGGGAGAAAGCTTTCCTTCCTTTGACACTTGCTACTGGGCCTCTTGGTTTACGTTATCAGTGCCTTTAGCCTTCAGTTGACTGGCTCCAGAGAATGGTGGATTAAAGAATCTGGTTGACCTTTCTGGTCATCTGTACAAAGACAGGGACACTGCATTGTTACCAGAGCCAAACTTGGTATCTAAATATATATATATATATACAAACATACACACACACACATAAATATACATAAATTCATCATTTATGATGTGTATATATTATGTAATATGAGAACATGTATATGTATGTTTGTATGTATGTGTGTATACACACACATTAATACATTAATTAAAATCACATGAACCCTCTCTTGAATTTCAGAGCTTCCCTTCCTTTCCTAACCACCATGGCTATGAAAATCAGCTTTGTGGGTTAGCCTTACAGTCTGGCAAGCAGGCCTGTAGGCTGTAATCAGGATATATATTGTTATTATATACTCTAACATGGGTAGTATATAATAAAAATATTGGATTCAGTGTTGGGGTTAGGACATGGGGGGGGGGTCCAGGTAGAAATCTGGCCTGAGTCTTTTCTTTGACCCTCCCTTCATTACCATCATTCTCTCCATTTACTTATAACTACCTTAGAATGGATGAAAATGTACTCCCTATTATGTATCCCCATTAGGAAATAGTTTTCCCTCCAGAAACCACAGAGAAGGAATTCCTTGAGAATGAAGGACAAAGGAACCACTGGTGCCTTATTTACCCACAATGCTTTTCTTGTCAAGGCTAATGACTTCTTCTGACCTCAACCTTGTTCCCTCATTTTTCTCTCCTTTCTACTTCTTTAATCTCTCCCTTTCTGCTGAACCCCTTACTGCTTATACACACTCAGGTGCTGTCATAAAAATAGAATAGGGTAGAAGAATAGCCAGCATTTATATAGAGCTATAATTTTGCAAAATGCTTTACAAATATCTCATTTAATCCTCACAATAACCGTAGAAGGTAGGTGCTATTATTATCACCATTTTACAAACAAGGAAACTGAAGCAGATTAAGTGGCTTTTCCAGGGTCACACATGTAGCAAGTATCTGAAGCCAAATCTGAGCTCAGTCTAATGCTGAGGGATGGGATGAGATGGGATGGGATAGGATGGGATAGGGTGAGATGGGATAAAATAGAGTTGGGTTAGATGAGACAGGGTAGGATAGAATAGAATAGAATAAACTTTTATTGACTCTGTTAACCCCTCAAATTACTGTTTCACTTCTTTCCATTCATCACTAATAATAATGATTAACATTTATATAACACTTTAAGGTTTACAAAGTGCTTTATGGAGTTTATTACATTTCATTCTTTCAGCAACCCTGTGAGGTAAGTGTTGTTATTATTCTCAATTTATACATGAGGCTAAAAGAGCTTAAGTTTAGACTTCCTCAGGCCACACAACTAGTAAGTGTCTGATATAAGATTTGAACTCAGATCTTCCTCACTCCAAATCCAGGGTACCACTGTCTGCAGCCACCTTAACAGTGGTCTATGCCCCATGCTTCTACTTTTTATACCACCTATTTTTTTTTAATTCCTTTCAATCTGGCTTCTAACTCCCTTCTCTGCTAAAGCTACTCAACATTGATTTTCTAATCCAGTGATGGGTTTTTTTTTAAATCTTTACCATCCTTTATTTTTCCTTAAGATGCTCTATCATTTGCAAACCCAGCCTTGAAATTCCCTCCTCTCTTGTCTTCTGTGACACTAATCCTCATTCTTTCTCTTTGTCAACTCTTCTGTCTTCTCCTCAAGATCTTTTTCCACCTTCTATCTTCTAAATAGACATCCCTCCAGGATTCTGCCTTCAGTCTTTTTTACCCTTCTCTACATTCTCTCCCTCAGCAGTCACTCATACCCACAGCTTCAACACAAGGGAAAGCTGATTCTATCCTATCATATCTTGTCCTACCCTTCCCTCCATTCCTCAACCTATCCCACCGTACTCCTATTCTATTCTATTCTGTCTCATCCTACCCTACCCTACTCTATTATGGCCTAAAAAAAACTTTAAAAAACCTCCCAAATCTCCAATCATAACTTTTTTTTCCAGTTCTGGTACTGTTTTTCCAATTGCTTACTGGACTTTTTGACCTAAATGTGTTTCCATTACTAAGAAAACCAAAGCCTTCTCTTGTCTCCTCTTTCTATAAATGGTAACATTTTTGTCATATTTACGCAGACTCGAAATCTCCAAGTCATCCCAAATTCTTCCCTGTCTCTTACCTCTAATATCCAATTCATTGTCAAGTCCTGATGATTATTTTTTAAAATTATTTATTTATTTATTTTTAGCTTTTAACATTCACTTCCATAAGATTTTGAGTTTTAAATTTTCTCCTCTTCCCTCTCCTCTGCCCTCCCCAAGATGGCGTATAATCTGATATAGGCTCTATTTATACATTCATATTAAGCATATTTTCACATTAGTCATGATGTAAAGAAGAATTAGAACTAATGGGAGGAACCATGAGAAAGAAGAAACAAAAAAAAAAACAACAAAAGAAAAGGAGAGCAATTATGCTTCCATCTGCATTAAGGCTCCATAGTCCTTTCTCTGGATGTGGACAGCATTTTCCATCATTAATCTTTTGGAGTTGCCTTAGATCCTTGCATTGCTGAGAAAAGCTAAGTCTATCAAAGTAGTCCAGATGATTATTTCTTTTGCCATTTCTTTCCCATCCATCCTTCCTTTTCTGTTACCATTGTTACCATATTAATTCAGATCTTTATCTCATGCTATGTTTACGTGATTCCGTGACTCCCCACTCCAATCCAAGTTGCACAGTACTGCCAAAGTCATCTTCTTAAAACCCTGCTTTCTTTATATCATTCCCTTATTGACAAATCTTTAATAGATCCCCACCGTCTACTTAATAAAGTCCAAACTCCCTAGCTTGGAAATAAAGTTTCTCCATAATACGTCTCTACCCTTCACTTCTAGCTTTATATCCCTCTAATCCCTTTCATGCACCTGATGACCTGGTTAAGCTAGTCCTTCTGCGGCTCTTTGCATATAATTGTGCTTTCCCATATTTGGACTTTTACCCATGGCACTGCTCTTAGTGAAGAGTTTTTCCCTTCTGTTTCTGACCATTGAAATCCTTTTCAAGACCCAGATTAAAAAATGCCACTTTGTAAATGAAATATCCCCAACCACGCCCCTCAACTCCTCTCCCTGTCTTCCAGAAATGGCCTCTCTATCCTCAAAGAGCTTTGAATTTGAACAGTTGATTATCCCAAACAACACCCTGAATCTGAGAATTAAGCAGTCTGAGGCTTATTGGTGCCCAGATTAAGTTTACCCACATCCCATCTCCCTGAGATGTTTCTTTTCAAACATTTGTTTCCCAAATTTTTAAGGCGGGGAGGGGAGGGAGAGGCACTACCTTATGTGTATGCGGTCTCATAAGCATAGGTTCTATTTTTATATCAGTGCATTTGTGATAAGGTGTGTGTGTGAGAGAGAGAGAGCAAGAGAGACAAAGACAAGAGAGAGAGACAGGAGATAAGAGACAGAGAGAGAAGACAGAGACAGCAACAGAGAGAAAGGAGAGAGACAGAGAGAACAAGTGAGAGACAGACTGTGAGTGTGTGAGAAAGAGAGAGAGACAGAGAGAGACAGAGACAGAGATCTGTCACCATTGTACTATTTTGTTTTGGGAGTGTGTTAAGGGCACTAACTGGTTTGTGGGTGAATTGACTTCCTCTTCCCCTGATTTTGAACAGGCAACATTTCTTTAAAATACCAAGTTTATTCTGCCAGGAGACCCTGGTCTTTTCAGTGTCAAAAGTAAAATCTTGCGACAGCTAGGTGGTGTGGTGGATAGAGCACCAGCCCTGGAGTCAGGAGAACCTGAGTTCAAATCTGGCCTCAGACACATCACACTTACTAGCTGTGTGACCCTGGGCAAGTCACAACTCCAGTTGCTTCACACACACACACACACACACACACACACACACACACACACACACAC
>NW_020954580.1:7326604-7341142 GCF_900497805.2 Vombatus ursinus | reverse complement strand
CACACACACACACACACACACACACACACACACACACACACACACACACACACAGTCTTCCTGGAGGCATAAAACCCTCTGTGACTTTCTTTCTATTGAGTTTTCACATGGAAGCCTCCCTTGCTTAGTGCTATGGCAGCCAACAGAATGTTCAGACAAGTAGCCTGTAATACTCTCTAAATTCCCAGTCTCCTTCTCAGCTCCCAAAGGTAGAACTGCAGGAAGCTGAAACAACGACAAGAGGAAGGAAAGGGGATGGTGATGTTGATGTAGGAAGGAGACAGTAGGTGACTTTCTGAAATCCAAAAGAGGTTCCTTTCTTTCCTGTCCTGATCTTTACCTCCAGAATTTAGGGTCTTATAAATCATTGGATTAGCAGCTCCTTGAAAAAAGGATTTATATCTTTAACTTTGTTTCCCCAGTTTAGTACAGTGACATGCACATAAAAGACTCATATAAGCAGTTAGATAGTGTAATAGATAGTACACTGGACCTAGAAGCAGGGAGATTTGAGTTCAAATCTAGCCTCAGATACTTTATGATCTTGAGCAAGTCACTTTTTATGTCTGCCTCAATTTCCTCATTTGTAAAATGGGGATAGTAACATCAACTACCTTCCATGATTATTGTAAAGATCAAATGAGATAATATTTGTAAGGTGCTATATAAATGCAAGCAGTTATTGTTTTAATAAATGTTGGTTGAACTGAATTCAAAAGAACTGGTCAATTAATTAATACCTCAAGACAGTATGGTGGAAAGACTGCTGAATTTGGAGTCAGAAGCCCTACCTTCAAATCCCAGTTTTTGCCTCTGACTTTCTACAGGAAAACAGATCATTCTCTTTCATTCTTTATGTCTCATTTCCCTTCTCTATAAAATGAAAGGGCTTGGTTAGATGATTTGCAAAGTATATTACCGATCTAAATCTATGATCCTATGAATATGGTCTTTACCTTTATAAAATACTGTTTGAACCAATATTCTACAAACATACATATTTCATTAAACAAAGAAGCTAAAGAGCCACGAACTTCTGTTATATTTGGTTTTTAAATGAATATTACATAGTAGTAAAAGAATTGCCCTGTTTGTGTCCTTTTTGTTTTCTTCTGTATTTCTTAATATTTTACTGATGTTCTTTTCTTTTTTCTCTTTCTTTTCTTTTCTTTTTTGATTTTCTGTATCTAAAAATGTATATCTCATTCTATGCTTCTAGTCCATAACCATTCTGTCAAGAAGTAGGTAACTTGTCTCATTATTAGTCTGCTGAAGACGTGATTAGTCAGACCAGAGTTCCATAATTTTATGAAATTGTTTTCCTTTATGTTATTATGGCTGTCATGTAATTTATTCTTTTTGTTCATCTCATTTGATTCTGCATCAGTTCAATGAAATATTCTTAAGCTTTCCTGAGTTTATCATATTCATCATTCCTTATAGTGAAATAATATATTCCATTACATTCACATACCATATTTTTTTTAGCCTTTCCCCAAATGATGGACACCTATTTTGTTTCCAATTCAACAAAAAGCACTGATATATATATATATATATATATATTATATATAATGTATAATATATGTATATAAATATATGTGTGTATGAATGTGTATGTGAATATGTGTGTATATTTCTCTATATAGATAGATACATACACATAATCTGCGTATACATATATATGTGTATGAAGGAAGTAATTTATATGTAGGTTTTTTCCCTTTCATTTTATTATTTCCCTTTCAAATATTAATGTACACATACTCCTCATTTAGGGCTGGCATTTTATTATTTCCCTTTCAAATTATTATTTTAGGTATCTGTCTAGGAGTGATATTTCCAGGTCAAAAAGTATGCAATTTTTTGTTTGTTCCAAATTGCTGTACAAAATGGTTGAAACAATTCACAGCTCAATCAATAGCACAGTAATGTGCCTGCTCTCCCACAGCTTTACCAACAACTGCCATTTTCATCTTTTGTCATATTTGCTAGTCTCGTGGACATAAGATGAAAGGTTCATGTCTTTTCTCATCTATGTCTCCCACTAGAATGTACTTCTGACTATCAGGTCAGTAGTCCTGAGTATAACCAAAATGATTTTCTCTTAGTGTAAGGACTTTCTGAGGTTCATAATTATAAGTGTAGAGAGTACTTTTATTCTTGCTTTGTGTACCTTAAAAGATAGATGTCACTGAGGTGCCTCAGGCAGCATACTTCTGTCTAGATAACTGCATAAAAGGTTCAAAGTGGTCTTACTTAGTTTCCAAAAATGCTATCACCTTCTAGTCCATCTACTCCTCCTTTTAGTTTAGGCCAAGATCCTCTTCTCTGGTAACTTCAAAAAATGCAGAATCTCTTGATTATTGTTTTTATTTAAATTTATTTTTATTTTTTCAACATCTTCATTTCTCAATATCTGTCTTCCTTTTCTTCCCCCAAGAAAGACATCTCTTATAACAAAGAAAAAAAGGGGAGGGGGGAATTCAGCAAAATTAACCAACATATTAGCTAAGTCTGATATTAACATATGCTCATAGTGCAACCCTTCTGCAAAGAAGGAATAGAGATATATCCACATGTATCTCCTTGGTCATTTGATAACACCAGTGCCATTGTTTTAATTTTGTTATTGTCATCATTCTTTCAATTTGCATTGTTATGGTTCTATGAATGTTGTTTCCCTGGTTCTGTTTAATTTACCTTGAATCAGTTCATATAAATCTTCTCATGCTTCACTGTATTCTTCATATCCATCATTTCTCATTGTGCAGTGATCTTCAATTGCATTTATATGCTACAATTTGTTTAATTGTCCCCCAATCAATAAGCATGATATTTCGGTGTATATGGGACCTTTCTTTTTAATTATTGAATCTTCAGAATATATGGTCACTTTCTTAGAATAATTCAAAATTACTTTCCAGAATTATCACGGTACCCAGATTCTACTGAACTCAGAAAAGCACTCCTGTTTCTATATCTAGCTGGACTCTCAGTTTCTTTTTTAGATACATCAGTTCACCTTAGATCTACTATTCCCTTTGATCCAAAGTCAGCTGGTCTGTCTCCTAGAAAGGCTTCTGCTCTTTGTCCATTGAAGATAGTACACTGGACCTAGAACCAGGGAGACTTGAGCTCAAATCTAGTCTCAGATACTTTATGATCTTGAGCAAGTCACTTTATTATGTCTGTCTGCCTCAATTTCCTCATTTGTAAAATGGGGATAATAACATCAACTATCTTCCATGATTATTGTAAAGATCAAATGAAATAATGTTTGTAAAGTGCTATATAAATGCAAGCAGTTATTGTTTTAATAAATGTTGGCTGAACTGAATTCAAAAGAACTGGTCAATTGATTAATACCTCAAGACAGTATGAATTTGGAGTCAGAAGCCCTACAGTGTTAATGTCAATTACCAAGTAAAGGAGGTGTTTTCTCATTTGGAATTGAATTCTCCCAGAACTCTGGGTGGAATTCTGTTGTGTGGAGATGTCTAGATGCAGAGTGATGAATGTTCTTAATTTGGGAAGATTAAAAGCATTGGTGAGAAACTCTTAGAAGGCTAGTGGATTAGAGGTAGACTACAGAGGAAAATACCCGAGAAGGAGAAGAAGATGATGAAGGATGTATCTATCTCATACCATGATAGCAGAATGAGCCATTTCCCCTCAATTAAATCTAGCTCTAGCCAGTACTAGAATTCTTATTAGAACTTGTGGCAGGAAGCACTGAAGTTTCATCATTTGTGTAGTGGGAAGCAGGGCCCTCCAGGCATTGAGGTTTCAGCATTTATATGATGGGCAAGTCTTTAAAACCCCTTTCCCACTCCAAGGGCTGCCAAAAAAACAGCTTGGGAAGCAAGGGTGGGTGGACTTTCCATAGTTCCTGGAGGCTTGGGAGGTGGTAGTTTTGGGAAATGGGTCATGTGAGTGTTTGCTGCTTAATTTAACACTTTGTAATTGACCTTGAATTTTGTCTTAAGGAAATATCCTTAGCCTTGCTATGATGTCACAGATTTCATTCTGGCTTGGTCAGAGGACATTCAGTGAAATGGAGGTTCATGAGCTATGAATTAGGATAGATAAATATTCCCCTTAAGTACCATGAACTGGGAAGTAGCCAATATGGGGCTCCATTAGGGGAACTAGGATGCTAGAAAACTATTGCATAATTTTCCATTTATGATCATACCTTAAGGGCCATTCAGTTGGAGAAGGGAGGAAGAGTGCCAAAGAGACATAAGAATCAACTCCAGTACACATGTTCCTTGCCTAAAAGAGATTAGGATGAACCAGAGGAAATCAGCCAGCAAGTTCATTGAACATCAGGACCCAATTTATAGAGAAATGTATTATTCTCTGTCTTCTATTTCTGTATCATTGAATGATTCCTGGGGAATTTCATCTCTTTAGAAACTATGTCCATCATGATCAGACCTGACAAGCAGAGGATACAATACTGAGGAGAGAAGTTGGTACATTCTCCATCATTTCTCCAGGTTCTTAAATATCCACCTTTCTGGATGTAGAAGGATTTATGTACGAGGTGACTCTCAAATCACTCTGCCAGCCACTAGAGCCAATTAGTCCGTAAGCAACCATTATTGGCATATCTAGAAACACTGCCTACATAGAGGTAAGTTGGGGGAAAATGTGAAAAAATCCCCCTCCAGATAGCAGAAAAATAAAATTCTTTTCAGTTCTCTGTCTCTGTCTGTGTGTGTTTCTCTCTCTCGTTTTATCTCCCTGTCTCTTTCTCTGCTCTCTCTTCTCTCTATTTCTCCTCTCTTTTTCTCTCCATCTCTCTGTGTCTCGGTCTCTCTCTCTTTCTCCTCTGCCTCTCCTCTCCATCTTTCTCTCTGTCTTTCTCTCTATCTCTCTCTCTGTCTTTCTGTCTCTCTCTGTCTCTTGTCTCCTCTCTCTCTCTCTATCTATCTCTCTCTTTCTCTGCCTGTCTTTCTCTCTCTATCTCTCTCTTTCTCTCTCTGTCTCTCTGTCTCTCTGTCTCTCTGTCTCTCTGTCCCTGTCTCTGTCTCTCTCCTAAGTCCATTTGTGCTTTAAAAAACGAGGCTGACTGAACTGGCCTTGATCCCTGTGTGCTGCTAGGAATGATGCCAACTACCTGCTGCATTATCGGAGCTGGAGTATGAGGCTCCAGATATCAAGCCGGAGATCAAAGAGCCTGGTGAGGTAGGCAAACTGAGTTCTCAAATACAGATTCTTTTAGGTAAGGCACACAAACACACACACACACACACACACACTTCTAGGAACACACATGCTGGATCTGTACACATACTCCTCATTTAGGGCTGGCATTCAGCTAAATTGGGAAGTAGAAAAAGCTTTGCTTCACTCAGCCAAGCTTCCCTTTTCTGAACCTCTTCCTTCCTTGTTTCCCCAACCTTTCAGGGCCCACTGTCTCACACTCCTCCACTCTCACCTATCAAAAACCTCTCTGGACAGAATCTGATGAACTCATTCACACTTAGGTGTGAATGACTAATAAGTCTTAATGTGTTTCCTTTCTCAAGGGATTCCATTTTAAGCCTCATCTCTAATTTGGGAATGAAAGGCTCAGTCACACTTCATCCTTAAAGGAATTTCAGGGTAGGATTTTTAGGGACAAGACCTTGACCAAGCAGCCTTGAAATTACAAGACAATATAAATCTAACTAATTTTGCCTGAGGGTAGAGAGGAGCAGACACTAATAGCCAACATATACATGGCCCTTTACATATATTACTTCACTCAGTTCTTACAATAACCTTTGAGGAATGTAATGTAGACATTAATATTGCCATTTTGTAAATGAAGAAACTGTTGCTCAAAAAGGTTAATTAAAGGTTAACTAATCTGACTTTCTCTTGATCAGAGGGCTAGCATCAGAGGTGAGATTTAAACCCAAGTCTTCCTGACTCTAAAATCCCAAACTGTCCTTTGGATAGCACTATGTCTCATATAGACACATACTGAGCATAATATATTGGTTCAGAAAACTTGGACTTGAGTCTCAGATTTGTTGTTTAATAGCTGTGTGACCTTGAGCAAATCAATACACCTCTCTGAGCCTCAGTTTCCATATTTATAAAATGAGAAGACTGTACCTTTAAGGGGCCTTCCAGTTCTAAATCCTATGAATTTACATTCTACAGCCCCGAACCCAAAGTATATTTAAACACACATATGTATACAGTTTGTGTTTTGTCTTTATTATAAGCCAGGTAACATACAACTATTGTATCTTTAAAAAGTTTGCAGGCCATGGAGATACATCTATGATTCATGAAACAGAATATAATTTAGACTTAGAGCTAAATTGTTCTGACATACAAATGTAACAAGATTTAGAATAGCAAGGGAGTCAGTGAGTGGTGTGTGGATTGAAGAATTCAGTGGCAGAAGAAAATTCTAATGTATGTACTCATTTGTATGATATTTCTACCTTATTTGCATAGAAACTCAAAAATACCCTACACATGTGTTTTGGGGGGCAGGGAAGAATTGTTTAGTTGGTCTTAGATCAATTGATTCCCACCATCTACCTTTAGTAGGTGTAATCAAAGAAAGTAAGGGGCAGATAATAAGGAATTAAACTAAGTGTCAAATGTGTCTATGCCCTCTACACTTTTAAGAAGTTTGAAGGATTTTTAAAAATTAAATTGGAAGGGACAATAACAGTGGCTGTGCAAAGACTGACCAAATCCCTGTTGGCCATTAAAAATCTAAGTCTCTCATCTCTCATTGTCATTCCATACAGGAACCATCAGAACCTAGGTCCTGAGATGGATTTTTTCTTCATGTCTTAGGGAAGGAAGGAAAAGGAATTTTCTCTTTTCTTTTCACTTTTGGTTGGCCATGGCATTTTGAATCAGATCTGCTCAATCAGGAGGGGAGAAGAAATAGTGCATCATCAGGGAAAACAGATACACACTCTCTAGATCATCATCGATGCAGTCATTTGAGGCAGGAAGCAGCTTTGAGGGGCTGGATCAGCAAAGAAAAGAGTTAGCTATAAACATAGTTGAGAACTAGCTCTACCAATTGAGAGTCGAGCTATAAAGAGGAACAAACCCTTGGAAGCCTAGATGAGTGACCTGCCCATCAGAGATTCTGTATCCAAAGGGGAGCAGGAGGAGAGAAAGGTAACTAAAGTTCTGCAGTACTGTAGGAGTGAATTGTCTTGCCATATGCATTCCTTATATAGATGCCTCACTATCATTTAAGGCCACTCTTTCCATGGGCGTTTCGTGTATTTTTGGAACAGTGCACCCCGGGTTTGTAGGGAGAAGGTTTGTAGCTACTGCTCTCACTATGCCATTTTAATAAATGTTTTTGCTGTGAGCTAATTGTGTCTACTGGCTAACTATTAAAAAGTCTATATACTTGTGGGGGCTCATGAACTACACAGTTTTAGGAATGCAGACATACAACATACCCCTAGAACATGAAAGTAATAGTTTCCACTTACATAGGCAGCTAGTGAGTCTAAGTGTAGATATTATCCCAGAGGTTTTGCTAAATACATTATTATATGTATATATTTATTATTTTCATTTTGCACATGTGGAAACAGACTCAATAAGGTCATGAACTTTGTCCCTACGGTTATATAGCTAGTGTCAGAAGCAGAGAACGCAACACTTTGGATTGTAAGTCCAGTGTTCTCTTCAATACAAGTTGCCTTTCAATGTTATTTGTTCCCTGCCAAAGCATAAGCCTTCCCAATCCCAACATTCCCAGGTGTCTACATTCCAGAATTGCTTCACATGTCTTAACAAGGGCAAAAAAACATTATGATAGAGATGGCCATGAAACATGGTCCAACTTTCATACCCAGGGGATCACAGTAAATTTCAATTGTACCTTACACAGCAACAACTCAAGGGTAAGATAGGAAGGTATTTCTCTGATTATACACCACACTCCAGGGGCTTAGTCTTTCCCTTTCTACCTCTGACTTCTCCAATGCTGCCCCTTTTCTCCCACCCTGTTCATTGAATTCCATCACACACTCACACACACACACTCAGCTCATAACACATTTAGTTCTGAAGGGTACAACCATATTTCACTACATTGTGGGGAAATTAAGGTTGGGGGTAGGTTATTACAATCAGCTGAGGTTATCATTTACAGCTCTTCACTTAACCTGGCATAGGTTGAAAGCAGCAAAAACTTCTGTCCAGGTGCTCTCAGATCAAGCCCTTTTAATTCCCATATATAGGCTTTGATCCTTAAGGCTATTGTTTTTTTTTCTTTTTTTTTTCCCTGGTAGGTCTAACTTGCTTCCGGCACTCACTATAACTATCCCAAAGTTCCAAGACAAAAGAAATCCAAATTCTGTAGTAAATGTTCCATCTTGAGTCACTTCTTGGTAACCAGCATTTCGAGAATCTGAAGTTCCGTCGTCTAAAGCAGGCTCTTAATGACTGTATAATGGAATGAAATTGAAAGAAATTACAAGTGGGTAGATTATACTGCAGCCACAATGGACCAGATAGAGCAATTAACTTTTATCTGCCCACAAATTCAGCAAAGGGCTGGTCATATGGTTCCTTGTATATTGTGTGCCTTCTCTCCAAAATGCTCTCCTCATGAATGTAAAATGGGCAGTATGATAGAATGAATAGATGGCCAGTCTTAGAGTCACACATACTAGCTGAGTGGCCCTGGGTATATCGTTTAACCTCTCAGTGGCCCCCAAAAAGAATTATCTAAGCCTGAAAGTTGCAGATCAAATGAATGTTTGTATCCATAGAGAAGGTTCCATTTGTAGAGGAAATCACAAGTTTGGACCAAATAAAAAGTGAATAAAAATAATAACGAACCACAAGAAACTATGGGATTTAAGCCGTCAATCAATCCTCAAGGACTAAGCACCATTTATGTATCAGGCTTCTGGTAGGAAGTGATTATAAAAGTACAATGAATGCAATAAAACATATACATCAAGCCCAGCATCAATGAGTTTACATTCTAATGAGGGAGAAAAGTATGTGTAAAAATAAATAGAAAAGGGGCAACTAGGTGGCAAGGTAGATAAAGTACTGCCTTGGACTCAGGAGGACCTGCCTCAAACACTTGACACTTAATAGCTGTGTGACCCTGGGCAAGTCACTTAACCTTGATTACCTCACCAAAAAAAAATAGAAAAGGAGTTAATATAAACATATATGAAACAATTGACTACAGGGCAGTTTGGGAGGAAAAACAGTAGCATTTGAATGGTCAGGAAAGGCTTCATGAGGATTAAATATAAAGGGAATAAGTATACTACAGGGTAGTGTAAATATAAAGGGAATAAGCCGACTACAGGGTAGTTTGGGAGGATACTAACAGGGGGGCAGATCAGAAAATGTCTCATGTAGTAGGCGGCACTTGATATGCATCTTCAGAGAAGAAAGGGAGGCAGAGGTGAGGGGTGGGGTAGAGGCAACAGCATCCCAGGCATGGGGAAATAGCCAGTGGAAAACTACAGAGACTGGATATTGAGTATGAGGAAGAGAGAAAAGGTCAGTTTGGTTGGTAGAGTGCTCAGAGACTAATGTCCAATGAGACTGGAAAGATCCCTTAGTATAATGCTGTAAAGCCCTTTAAAAGCTAAACAGAAAAGTTTATGTTAGGTATATAGGCTTATAGATATATACATCTATATATGCAAACATGTATAGATTTATATACATGTGTGTTTGCACACATGAAATGTGCACTTTAAGCCATCATTGTCATCTTTCTTCTACCAGAACCTTGATCTGTACCTCTGGGATACCAGGCTCTGACAGCTGATTTTGCTGTTACCTTATTTTGCCTGAAACTGGGCCTCCACTTCACTTTATGGGACATTTCCAAATAATGCAGTGGACAGCATACTTCTCCTGCCTTTGTAGTTGCCTTCCCCCAACAGACTGGAAGCTCATTGGCAGCAGCACTTGCCTTGCTTGCTTCTAGTTGAATCACCAGTACTTAGCCTAGTAGCTGCATATAGTAAGCACTTAATAAATCCTCTATCACTGATAATTTTACACACACACACACACACACACACACATACACACACACATACACACTTTTCAATTATATATCAGAGCAGCCAATGACTCATTTTGAATGTGTGTTGATTTTGTTGGTCAATGGATTATGGCAGGATTCTTCTTTGCCTGAGAATCAGTATAAGTGTCTTAGGATAGAAATCTTGCGGGATAAGAAAAACTAGCTTTCCTTACATCACTACAGCATCGTAAGATTTAGAGTGGAATGGATCTCAGTAGCCTTCAAGTTATATCCCAAACCCTGAAATGAACCTTTGGGCCCAGCCTGATTCCTTCACACAGGCTTAGCTAAAGCAATGCATGTTCTTCTAGGGATGATGATGGGCAGATGATTATATCATGTGTGCCTAGGATGCAGACCTCAGGTTGTATACTTGAGCAAAGAGGCAAGCCCTAAGCTGAGAATCAGAAAATGTGGCTCCACAGCTTATATGCTGGGAATTGTTTGGTCTTTTGGAGCCTTACTTTCCCACTCTATATAATAGAAAGAAACCACAAGATCAATCTATTTAGAGCTAGAATGGACCTTACAGAACACTTAGTCCAATATTCTCATTGTCTAAGTGCAGAAACGCAGGCCCAGAGAAAGAAAAGAGACTTACCCAAGGTCAGTTAACTAGTAAGGGGCAAGAGCCTCTGGCCAATTTCCAGGCATGGAGGGGCTGAATGAACTCACATAATTGGAATTTGCTAACTTCCTCGAAAGGGGGAAGCTTGGATCTTAATGTATAATCACTTGGGGCCATTGGTCCCTGGTCCCCGTTTCATTCCTACCTCCTCCCTTCTCTCTCATCCCCAACCGAGGATGTGCTCTATTCACCATGAAAGGCTGGATTTGAAACACTTGTCTGAAAAAGGCTGGGGCTGGGGCAGGGGGAGATTAAAAACCATCTTCAAGTCTTTCAAACACAATCATACTGAGGAAAAGAACAAGAACAAATGATTCTGAAATGGCAGCAGAAAGGAATTAGGTTAGACGTTTTAAAAAATTGTGGCAAAGTTTTGTTAAGCATTGAAAAGGATTGTGGAAGGAAGCTGAACCCTTTCTCTAGAGAACTTTGAAACCAAGAAAGACAGCATTTGCAGAGGCAATTAGATCAATGCAGTTCTGGGGGAAAGGGGGGGCAGATTAGACAAAGGTTTCCTGAAATACTTTTTTTTGGCATCCCATCATTATGCCCACTCCTATCTACCTTGTCTAATTAGACTGCCTGCTTCTCTCAGGCCTGATGCCCTCCTATACGATGGCTCTTCCTGCCTAGGATCTCAGTGATAGCTCCAAGATCCCTTCTCCAACACTGCTGGCCTTCTCATATCCCACAGCCTCCCAGTACCTGAATGAGGTCACAAGGTATTATGATCCTGGTGACAGAGGCATTAACTGTAGATCACACACTACACAGAAGGTGCTTCCAGAGACTAGGCAGAAAAATGTTTGATGAGTTCCAGGTTTGCAGGTGGTTTCCATTTTTTGCCTTCTACTTTAGTATTATATTTAATTTTAAATTCATTTTAAATCTTTTGTCATTATAATTTTGATATGTGCTCCATATCTTTCCTAGAATGCTTTGGATCCCTTCTTTGCCTTCATCATACCTAAATTAGCCCATTTCTAGAGCTTAGAGAACAGAAATAAACCTACAAATAAAAGTACTTCAACCTGACTCAGCAGAGTTTATTGATTGATATATATATATGTCAATCAATACATACATATATACATATATACATACATATATACATACATATATACACATACATATATACACATACATGTATATATGCATATATGTGTGTGTGTGTATATATGTGTGTGTGTGTGTGTGTGTGTGTATATATATATATATATATATATATACCCCAATGCTACACACATACCAATGTTACACACGTAGAAGACACAGGAACACATATGCCAATCAGTGATGCTCAGCAACACACATTAGAGATGGATTTGGAGAAAAAGAAAGCAGTGGGGAATGGAAGGGGTGAGGGAAGAGAGTGGCATCTAGTCTAATTGTCTGCTTTTAAAAATGAGGAAACTGAAACTAGGGACTTTGTGTACCTCAGGTCACACAGACAACAAGCAGCCGAGCTGGCATTTGGATCTGGTCCTCTAACTCCACATTTAATCCTATTTCCCACAGAAATTGCCTCCACAATTACAGGTCATGTCAGGCTGGACACCAGTGGTTAGAATTAGCACTGTTTTATATTCAGGAGGGAAAAGGTGGGGAGGAAGGTGATGTGCATGGCTTATGGTGTGAAAATAGGTGAAGTTGCCGTGCGGTCTTCTGCATTGGACTAGTAATGTGAAGAGCAATGCTCAGTCAGAGATGGGAGTCTGATAATTACCACAGGAATGTCATATGAGAGCAGGCAGGATATAGTCAATTTATCTCTCCCAGCCTCAGTTTCCTTATCTGTAAACCAGGAATAGTAGTGGTAGCATGAATCCCTCCACAGGTGTGTTGTGAGGAAAACCCTGTAAGCTATAAAATGCTTTGCAGATATGAGTTAATATTATTCAGCACTATGTACATACACTTAATAAAGGTTTCTGTGATTCAGATCCTTCCTCAGAAGAACCACAGCCTCTCTTTCTGCAGCCTATTCTGTATTGCCCCAACCTTCTAATGAGGTCAAGTAGAAAGAAACAGTAAATGGGAGACTGAGGGCTCAAAAACGTTGGCCCTCCAGTATGGCGCTGAAGGCAGAGGATATTGGGGTGGGGATGGGTACAGCCAGAGGGTGAATGCTAAATTATTTTTAGGGTTGTTATGGTTTTTATTGAGATGTAGGATGCTTACTGATTCCTTCGGGAAGCTCTTATTATAGCTCATAAGATAAAATTGCTGCTTTTATCTGCCTGGCTATCTGCCTGTCCTTATTAGGGTATATCACATTGTCATCTTCAGGTTTTAGCAGACTCATTAGATCAACCAGGCCAATGATCTCAGGTCCAGGTGCTGGGGCCAAGAATCAGGTAGCAGCAGGTTTTAAACAAATGTAACAAGCTTTGTTGTTTGGGGGTTAGGGTTTAATGGAAATATATATTGTTGGGATTGAGGTTAGGAGCCTATGCTTTCCTCCACCCCTCTCTGTGTGTCTTTTAAAATTGGTCAAGGGGAGAAAATAACTGAATCACTTTAAAGAACAGATCGTTAACTGTTCAAAATAAGCATTTATACCTTGGAAATCAGCAAATTATAAATCAGGGCTCGATGTATTGTTATGTTGCTTATTCAGACTAAAGAATGTAATGAAGAAAATGTTAATAATTCAGCTTAAACTTAAAAGTGTATCCTCCCTAAATTCCTACCTCCTCAATCCTACCCCCTTCCCCCAAAACAGGTTGTTAAATATCTACTAGCACATCCCTGGTAACAAACTATTCTCTTCTCTAGGAGATGGTGAACAGCTTTTCTGCATGTCCACCAAAACCTTAAAAGGACAAGAACCATGCCATAGATTCAGAAAGGTTCATGACTATTAGGGAGAATGGGCAATATCTGGGAGGCACTGGGATGGAGAAGCTGACGTCTGGAAATGGAGATCCTAGCATTAACAACTTTTTTTTTCTTTTGCATTTTTGGTGAGGCAATCAGGGTTAAGTGACTTGCCCGGGATCACACAGCTAGTAAGTGTGAAGTGTCTGAAACCAGATTTGAACTCAGGTCCTCCTGACTCCAAGGTTGGAGTTCTAGCTGCTCCAAGAGCTTTTCTTTAAATATGTCATCAGATCCCTGTCTTTAAAAGCTAGACTGACGGCAGATTTCCAAAATACCTGGAAAGGCTTACATGAACTGATGCTGAGTGAAGTAAGCAGAACCAGGAGAACATTGTACACAATAACAACAACATTGTAAGATGATAAACTATGATAGATTTAGCTCTTCTAAGCAATACAATGATCCAAGACAATTCCAAAAGACTCATGATGGAGAATGCTATCTACATCCAGAGAAAGAACTATGGAGTCTGAATGCAGATTAAAGCATGCTATTTTCACTTTTTTTCTTTTTTCTTTGTTTTTACCTTTTGTTATATTTCTTCTTCCACACCATGACTAATGTGGAAATATATTCAACATGATTGAACATATACAACTTATATCAGATTGCTCACCATCATGGGGGGGGTGAGGAAGAGAGAAAAATTTGGAACTCAAAATCTTATAAATGAATGCTGAAAACTATCTTTACATGTAATTGGAAAAAATAAAATATTATTTACCAATAAAAGTAATGTAGAAGGTCCAATGTAATAGAAAGGGCATTAAGCTGGGAATCAGGAAAGGTGGGGTTTAGTCGGGCCTTCTACACTAATTAGATTATGAGATGGTTTGGTAGAGAGTTTGGTTTAAGATAGTTTGGTATAAAATGGTCATAAAAACTAGAGCTAGAAGGGCCTAAGAGTTCATTCTCTTTGTTCTCTCTCTCTCTCTCTCTCTCTCTCTCTCTCTCTCTCTCTCTCTCT
>NW_020954580.1:7296844-7326594 GCF_900497805.2 Vombatus ursinus | reverse complement strand
TCTCTCTCTCTCTCTCTCTCTCTCTCTCTCTCTCTCTCTCTCTCTCTCTCTCTCTCTCTCCCTCTCTCTTTCTCTCTTTCTGTCTAAATAAGGAAATTGAAGCCAAAAGAGCACCATAGTATATGAGCTGGAAACAGCTTTAGAAGTCATTTAGTCTAATGGGTCCATATTCCTTGAGTGACTTGGATTAGAATTCAGATCATGTACCTCAAAAACCAGTGAATGCTGTTTCTGCTACAGTACAGTCCTAAATATCAAGTGAAGCTAAGCAAGATCCCAGATTCTGGTACTGGCCTTTGCCATATGTTCTTGGCTGTCACATTCCCTCTATAGGTATCAAGTTTCCTCAACTATTAAATTTGGACTAGATAATCTCTGGTCAATTTCAGGTAAAAAATGCTGTATTTCAAGAAAGAGTCATCACAAGATCATTTCTTACTCTCACTCCATGATATTCAAGAAGGACCCGAAGAAGTGAAAATGTATTCTAATATGGCATTGTGTCTATTTGAGAAAAGTCCTACTGGACTCATATTATTTAGATGAATAATACCTTGTGTTTAAAGACGTTCTTCCCCACCCCCAAACACTTAATCATCTCCTACTTTGCTTATTCTCATAAAAATTTTATGACAGAGACATTTTTATCTCTCTCCATATTTTATCAATGACATAAGCCTACAGGAATTATGATTTAGGATTATGGAGGCCTAGAATGATAGAGTTAAAAAAGATCTCAGGGACTTGAGAACTATTAGGCATTATGCATAGGCACTGAATTTGAAATAAAAAACACCCAGGTTCAAATCACCCCTCAGTTACTAACTAGCTATCACACTGTGTAACCCTGAACAAGTCATTGGGGGGTATTAGACTTGATCTTAGGCATCTAAGGTCCCTTCCACCTTCCTTGACCCTATGATCATCTATCCCAATCCCCTAAATCTAAATGTGGAGGAAAAAGGAGGCAAAAAAAGTAATTTGCTCAAGCTCACACAGAGAGTTAATGGTAGAAAAAAGGACTAGAATCTGGCTTGCATACTTTGAATCCCAGCAATCTTATACCACATAATCACAAGAAGCCCCATGGTCCACCCATTAATCAAGCAGGTTTTTCACTTGTCCCCATCTGGGGCCCTTTCTAAAAGTTCTTCTTAAGCTGAATGCCATGGTCTGGGTGGGAGACCACAAATGAAATAAATTCCTAACATCAAACACTTCTTGGAATGGGTGGAGTGACAAATGGGAGGGATGGGGAAGAAGAAGATCACCAGGGGAAAGGAGAACAAGGGGAGGGCAACTGGGGGAAGGGGAGGCTCCATAGTGGGTGGCTTTGGACAGCCAAGGAGAGCAGTAGGTGGTCAGGAGGTTCTTATGATTCATGAGAGAAAGGACACCGAAGGTAAACCCTTCACTTATAATGCTAATCCTAGGGAGTATGGCCTAAAGGTGGGGGTGGGGTGGGGAAAAGGGGGGCGGAAAGAGCTTGGATTGTCAAACTAAGAGCAGATTTTAACAAGAACAGGGGAGGAGGGAGATATTGGAGCTATTGAGCCAAGATACATCCTAAACTTTGGTCAGGGAATATACAGGTTTTGACTCTGGTTCTTGTCCATTCCTCCACAATAGCTAATGCTAAACAGTAGGCTAAAGTACAACATTAGCTTGTAACACAAATGCAAATATATATTGTCACACTCTCCTTCCTCTCCTCTCACTGCCTGGGTGTAAATGGTTTGGTTTAGCAGGCTAATTAAAAAAAAATAAAATGACAAAATCAAAGTACTCCCCAAGTGGAGTTATCTAACCTTTTTAATGGTCATTAAGCATTAGATAGTCCTCCAGGTAATGTGCAACATTAGCCAGAACACTTAACTTCAGCTACAACATACATTTTGTATATTTATATAATATATATATATATACACATATATGCAGATGTGTTTATGTATCTGTATGTACATATACACACGTGTGTATGTATATACAAGTTTATATATGTATGTATATATATATACATATTTTATATATATGTATATCTTTAAAAGCTTGAAAGTGCTCTAAGACTTTTTGTGAATGCTCAGGAAAAAGAGAGAGGGAGAAAAAAAGGGACACAGTGAAGGACTGTCCCTGATCTAGCCCTCGGGTGCTTCCCTCATCCTAAGGGAGGGATGCAGTACTGAGAATGGGTGTGCAAAGTGTTTTAAGCCAAGGCTTTAAAGCCTTCAAAAACCTTCTCTTCTCTCCCACAAGTGCCAGGCCTCATCCCCAAATCATCTCCCTAGAAAAATGTCCTCCACATTCATACATCAGAGAGAAGTGAAATTAAAATATTCTGTCAGGACAGTGTTACATAAAGATTTAAAAGTTTGAAACTTCACTAGGACTTTGGGAACACCTTTATATTCTCATACATCTAGCTATATATGCCATGTGCTGGTACATGGAGAGGGCAGTGTGGTAGAATGGAAAAAGCAGGGGAGGAAAGAGCTCATGGCTCCAGGTCTGACTCTTCTATTAACTAGCTCACTGCATGACCTAGGCAAACCTTAACTTCACCGAGATCTAATTTTTCTCCTCTGCATTATGCCCCTATCTGTGGCACAATAATACCATGAGAATTGAACAAGAATGCATGGGGGAAAGCTTTGAAAAGTATAAAACACCATACATATGTAAAGGATTATTATTATAGCACACACACACACACACACACACACACACA
This sequence comes from Vombatus ursinus, assembly GCF_900497805.2. Taxonomy (NCBI): domain Eukaryota; kingdom Metazoa; phylum Chordata; class Mammalia; order Diprotodontia; family Vombatidae; genus Vombatus; species Vombatus ursinus. The sequence goes on along the minus strand of NW_020954580.1, from coordinate 7,323,869 downwards.
CACACACACACACACACACAGCTCCCCAGTAGTGATTTTGAAGAAAAAACCAAGTCTGCCATCATTGGCAGATTCCTTCCTGTGAGGGCTTTTGGATGCCTTACAGCTGAAAAGCAGACGAGGTCAAAGTAGAAAGAGAGAAAAGGGGGGGCGGGGGGTGGAGGGAAAGGAGGAACCACAGCAAGAGAGAGAACAGAAGGAAGGAAACAGGGTTGATGCTATTTTGTAGAACTCTGTTTTCTTGATCTGAAGAGCTCTGTTTTCTTAATTTGCTTTGGGTTGAAGATGGCAGTCTCTAGGTGACAGAGCATCCCCAAGACCAGAGCTCCCCAGGGTTCAACTCTGTACCCTGTACAACAATTGTGAGGTTGGCCCTCCTTTTTTCCCCACAAAGATTTTGGCAGAATTTTGCTTCCCCCATTCTCTTAGTACAAGATTGGTTCCGAAATTTGCTGGGTATCACTTGCCAATTAGTGCCATCACTCTGAAGTGTGAGAGACAAAAATGTCTCTCAGTTGGATTCAGAAGCATTTTTTAAAAGTTGTCTTTCTAAGACATGGAACCAATAAAGTTCCTGCATCAATCATCCTTTGCCCTTTATTTCTTAATTGGTTTAAATTAAAGCAAACATCCCCACTGGCTACATTATCTTCCTTGTGAACAGCTTTATCTTGGGATGTGAACATACAGGACAGAGCTGGGGAGTAGATGGATGGACAATTCTGTCTAGAAGGTAGGTATGAACAGAAAGACCTCTGAATTGGAAGGGTCCTTTTTACCATATATTTCTTGGAAGTTTTCCATTTAGAGGATAAAACAAAGTGATGAGCTGAGTGAAAAGTGGGGAGAACACTTTCCTTTTCACGTGTCTACTATCATTTCTACCATACCATCTCTAATAAGAAAGAGCACCAATTGATGTCTTATGTGCATGGTCAGAACTTTTAGGATATGAGCTTCTGTGTAAGCCTAAGGTCTAATTAAGAACGTGTTGTAATTATATTTCTGTCACTAGACTAAACTTCTCATATCACTCATAAGAGTTTATGAATTCTCCCCCCAAGGAACATACAAAGGAAGGAAGGACCAGGAGAAGAGAATTTAGGCACTCTTTTTTTTCTTGTTTCTGACTTCCCTTAATGAAAGAAAATTCTGTTTTACCTACTCTAGGAAATTTATCCAGAAGGTCAAGAGTTCTGAACTAAGGTTGAGATTCAGAGAGACTGTGACTTAGACTCATCAAATCCTGGAATACTAAAGCTGAAAGAGGTCTTAGAGATCTCTAGTCTAATCTTATTTTAAAGATGGGGAAGGTCATAACAGGAAGTCAGTTTGGTGTGGGGAATCAAGCACCAAACTAGTCTGGGGTGTAGGGGTGGGTCAGAAGGCATGGGTTATAGTCTCAGCTCTGCTACTAATACCTATGTGATGGTGAGCAGTCTGTTTCTCCTGGGAGTGTGTGTGGGGGGTGTTTCTCCTTTTTTCCATCTGTAAAATTAAGGAAGAAAGGAACTACCCTAGGGTGATAGCTGGGGACTAATGTGCTGTAATTCTAGGCTACTGAGTGGTGCAATGAAATTTTCTTCTCTAGACATATTCAAAAAGGTTTTTTTTGGTTTTTTTGTTTTTTATTTTGTGTGTGTGTGTGTTTTCTGGAATGGGTTAAGATCTTTGCTGCTCAGAGTGAAGAGATCTAAATGAATGTTTTGGAACTGCCTGTGTGTGGAAAATTTTCACTGGCCCACAAAGTTTCTACTATTAATGGTCCTTCTTGATGTATATAAATAAACAAAAATCCTACCCTCCTTTCCTTAAATCTTGCTCCTTCAATCTTTAGCTTCTTCCTGCTCTTTGCTTCCTGGAAATTCATTCCCATTGTGCTTAGACTGTCAGGTTGAGTAAGGGGCAGGAGAGAATTTAGATATTTATAATTCAATTCAACAATTACTCACTAAGTACCTGCAATGTGCCAGAAATTGGATTAGGCTCTGCAGAGACAAAGGTAAGACAAACCAGCCAGTCCATGGTCTCAAAAAGCTTTTTTCTTACTAGAGTCATACAAGAAGCACATAGAAAAGTAAATAAAGAAAATATGCAAAATATTACAAAGTAATTTCTGGAGGGAGAAAGTACAACTATCAGGAGAGATAATCAAAAATCATCTTGTATAGATGACAGCAAATGGACAGTGTTTTGAAGAAAGCTAGAGATGCTGAGAGTTTGAAGGTGAGGAGAGAGTGCATCTGAGACATGAGGGATCACCAAAGACACAAAGACAGGAGACAAAATGTCATGTATCCCTAGAGAGGAAGCTATGTAATTTAGGCTGAGAAATACTAAATCATTTGAAGACCTTTTTAATTCTAAGTCAACCTACAATTGCTCAATAAGCTTCCATTATGCCCATAGAGCTGGCTGAAAGCATTAGGACAGGCTGTGAAATAAAAGGAAATCCATGGCAATCTAAATGAAAGCAGAAATGGGACTGCTATTATGTTATGAGATAGTGTGATTGGTTTTCATCAGCTAAATACGGTGGTAGGAGCTGGATTCTCAAACTATAGCATAATTTGGAAGTGCAATGTTTGGTCCTTCAAATGTGGAGCCTCCATGGGATATAATAAAAAAGTACTTCAAGCAAAGGTCATGCTATCCAATCCCTGGCCATCAGGCAGGATTGCCCATCTACCAAGCCCCGCGTCTTTCCTGTTCTTTAACATCTCTAAGGTAGGAGATTCACTAGAGAAAGAGACAGAAGGAGGTAGAAAGTAAAATGGCTGTCTAGGAAATGACTTATGGTTCTGTTAATAAACAAAGGGCAAGGTCAGTGTTTTTCAAGATAACTCACTTTTTAGTCATGATGGTATGTCATAGTGGTTTGTTTATCTATTGAAATGTATCTTGCCACTGAGATATTTGGGGGTATGCCTTTAAAAACAAATCTTATAATGATCTTGTTTTGAGAGTCTTACGTGGGGTGACTGAATGGTCATGTTGCTGGGTATCATCATTTGAGGATTACTTGGTTTTTTTAAAAAATGGTCATAAAGATTGTATGTCTATTTCTCATTGTCATTTTTATTACAAAAAAATTAAGTTGTCCATTACTCCCCATCCCACAGTGAGCTCTTCTTTTTCTGATCACTTACAGCATTCATTGCCATGGCACTCACTTGGGCATTTCATCATATGTTTTCCAATTATTATTTATTTTTCTAAATGCTAGCCTTGCTTCCTCTCTCAGACTGTAAGCTTCTTGAGGAAAAGAACCATGCTTTCTACTTGGGAAAATTCCAAAGAAAGTAAAGATTGATACAGGGTGAAATAGTCAAAGAAAGCTCTAAAAATAATATAGCACTTGAGTTAGGTCTTGAATGATTGATAGAATGTGAGTAGGTGGAGGAAAGAAGAGAAGGTATTCTGAGAAGGGAGAAGAGTGTTAGCAAAGATGGGAATGAGCATGGTGTATGAGAGAGGCAGTGAAGAAAGCTGCCTGCCTGTAGCAGGTATTATGTTGAAGGGAGGGAGTTGGGAAATAAAATGGAACAGGTTGTGTTGGAATGGATTATGGAAAACGAGAAGGGAATTTGGGACTTGTTGCAATATACACTAGGGAGGCTTTGCCGGCTTTTGAGTAACATGATGGAAGTCAATCATCCAGCATTTATTAAGTGCCCACCTGGGCACTGTGCTAAGCACTGGGGAAACAAAGAAAGGCAAGAAATAGCAACATGTCGGAAAGATCATTCCAGTGGCCATGTACATAGATTGGAGTTTTGAGAAATTATAGGCAAGAAGATGAACTAGATGATTGGTCATAGAACAAGAGCTAGAAGGAACAACACTGGTTATCTCCCCTCCCCTACTTCAATTTTGCAGATGGGGAAACTGAGGCTTAGGTTGGTGTGACTTCCCAATGTTACATATATATGTATGTGTGTATATATATACATATATATAATCACACACATGTGTGTATGTATATGCATTTATGTGTATATATATATTTGTATTATTTAGAGCTGAAAGGGACCCTAAGTCCAAACCTTGCATCTCAGATATGGAAACTGAGGTCAGAGAAAGGAGGTGAGAGGGAAAGTAACAGAGCCTTGTTCACCTAAGAAGTAAGTAGTCAAATCAGAACCCCTATCTGGGTTGCAGAATTGTAAAATCACAGAAATTCAGAATTGGAAGGGACTTTCATGGATATCTAGTCTAAGTTATACTAAGTTATACTGAGGAAAAGATTCTGACTACAGAACATGGAGAGGCAGCTAGGTGGCACAGTGGATAGAGGGCTGGGCTTGGAATCAGGAAGATGTATTTTTCTGAGTTCAAATCTGACCTCAGATACTTACTGTTATATGACCCTGGGCAAGTTACTTAGCCCTGTTTGCTTCAGTGTCCTCATCTGTAAAATGAGCTGGAGAAGGAAATGGCAAACCACTCCAGTATCTTTGCAAGAAAACCCCAAATGGAGTCATGAAGAATCAAACATGACTGAAATGATTCAACAACAGAACGTGGAGGTTAAATGACTTGCCCCTCTGACAAATAGTCATGTAGTCTTTGCTTAAAGATCTACAGTGAGAAAATGGGTGCTCACTACCTCCTGAAGATGCTCATTTCACTATTATACATATAGCTCTATTAAAAAGACTTTCCTGAAATCAAATCTAAATTCGACTCTGCAATTTTCACCTGTACTTAGTTCTGACCCTTGGACCAAACAGAATAAATCCAACATCTCTTCTTTGATTATCTTACAAGTGCTAGAAGACAATGATCATGTCTTTAGAATAGACTGCTTCTGTTCTAAAGATTCAACATCACCAGTTCCTTCAACCAATCTTCACTGGACATGAACTTGAGATCCTTCACTACTCTGACTGTACTACTCTGCAGGCTTTCCAATTTATGAATATCCTTCTTCCTCTAATGGCACTAACTCCAATGGAAATCTCCTTCCAAGATGACATCCAATGATAAGTAACTAGTCTTTATAACTGGCCATTTGACCATCTGGCTCCATCTCATTATTCTGCTACTTAGTCTATACCTCTCCATAGTTTTCACGTGAATAATGTGTGATAATTCATCCAATGTATTACTAAAAAAAAAAATCCAGGTAAACACTATTTACAGCATTCCTTTGTCTATTTTAAAACACTATATAGAGGCAGCTAAGTGGTGCAGTGAATAGTGCTGAGCATGGAATCAGGAAGATTTGAGTTCAAATATAGCCTCAGACACTTACTAGCTATGTGACCCTGGGCAAGTCACTTAATTTCTATCTGCCTCAGTTTCTTCAACTGTAAAATAGATATAATAATAGCTCCTATCTCTCAGGGTTGTTATGAGGATCAAATGTGATACTACTTGCAAAATGCCAAGCATGTAGTAGGCACTTAAAAAAATGCTTTTCCCCGATTTAATAATTTAGTAACTCTATCAAAAACAACAACAAAAAAATAAAATTAGTCTGGCATGTCTTGGTCTTAAATCCTGATTTCCTATGTGATTTTCAAAATTGGTCATTGACCATCTATAAAATCCAAGTATCATTTCTACTATACCTTGGTATCCATAGGGAAGAACACAAGAATCTAAGAAGTATTGTGAAAGAAGAATCAAAAAATCTTGGTGAATGATTGTATATAAGAGACAAAGGAAGGAAGAGCCAAAGATTAGGGTTATTTCTGTACTGAGAGCTGATGAAAATAGGATAGTAGGCTCTTGTAACAAATATTTGTAGTAAAATCCCAATCCAGCCTAGTTATTCTATAGCATGGATTCTAGTAACATTTCAACCCCCAAATCCCCAAGACTTTCATGTGATCTCTCCACTACTTTTTTGATATTTGCAACATCCTTATGTGATAAGCAGAACACATGTTACTGACCCCATTTTTTTTTCAATCCCAGAACAGTTTATTTTAACAGGATTCAGGGATCCAGCCCCAGGCATCGAGGTGGGGTAAGAGAGGAAGAGGAGGCAGCTCAGATCTTCCCAGGGAAGGTGTCTTCTGCTCTGTGATCATCCCAAGTATTCACCAAGGACAGTGGACAAAGGGACTTGTAGACACGTTTCTACCACTGGCAACCACATCACCACCTCTCTCGTTCATGGCCTTCTCACAACGGTGAAAATCCAGGTAGTTCTGCCAGCAGTTACTGGTCTGGTTCTGGTTGGGGAAGCGGCTGTTAAAGGGCCCCGTGCGGTAGTTTCGGATCTTGGTTTTGATGTCTTCAGACATGGTGGCTCCTGGACTGAGGTCGCTTCCTCCGCGGTTGCTGCCTCTGTCTCCGCTGCTCCTCCCACGGACGCTGCAGACTCAATCACTGACCCCATTTTTAAAGGTGAGAAAACTGGGTCACATAGCTAAAGAACTGCGACAAGAACTTTCATGCTATGGTTCCCAGATGTTTGTCTGCTCCTCACAATCATCTTCTATGATAATCAGAACAGTATTGCTAACCTCATTTTAAAGATGAGAAAACTGAAGTCCAGAGTTCACACAGCTCAAGAACTGGGACAAGAACTCCATGCCCAGACCTGGCTGTTTTCCATGATACCACACTGCTTTCCTTGAGCAGTAGGAGGAAGGAGGAGGCTTTGGGGCAGAGGAATAGGATGTGAGGAAATGTGGGCTACAAAATGCTCCCCAGAGAATATTTGCCTTCAAGTATAATTTTCCAGGTGGTATTTCTTTCCTCACTTAGAAGTTACTAGGTCTGGTGGTTCAGCTCACCACCATTCTGCCTAATAATTTTCCTGCCTTATGCACATTGGGTGTAATGTTTGTTCTTGTTCCTCTGCCCAGTATGGCTTCCTCCTGTTTCCAGAGCAGCCTCAGGTTGCCCCACCTCATCCCTGAGAGTCAAGTGCCAGGGTTTTCTGCTGGTCACTGCTCTTTCCAAGGGCTCTTCCGCAGTATCATATTTTCTCAGCATGTCCTTAAATGCTTTTGACTGATGTGCCCTGTGCATGCTGACCCCTTCTCAGGTCACCAGAAAGCATATTTTCAGAATCAGGGGTTCATCAAGGATGCAGACCATTCCTTTCCTGTTCATCTCTCTAGGGAGCATGGAGATTTTACTGTGTTCACTCATCACCCTTAGGAAGGGGAATCACCCCAAGCCCTTGCACCTAGCTCTACCCCTGAGTCACATACATACCTTCAAACAGTTATGACTAACAATGTATGGGACTTGATAGTATGTTTATTGGCATATATTCTCAAACTGAATGGCAAAATCCAGAGGAAAGAGGTTAGAAACAAGAACCATATCCCTAGCCAGAGAGATGATAGAGGGGAAATTTGATCAGGAATCCTTACTCCTACAGTGGTAAGGACATTGCTCAAGATGAGAGTAGATTTGACTAGAAGCCAATAGAGGGAGGACTGTGGCTCAAACAAGGAGCAACCTTGGTCTTCCAGAGACTTAAAGAGGATGTAGAGGGGTAAGTTGAATTTGGGACCGGAAGGTAGGCTAGACAAAACAACAACAACAACAATAACAATAACAGCAATCGAAGTGCTACAGGTCAGAGCCCTCTGGAAAGCAAGAGCAACAAGAAGTACTGAGAATATAAGCTTCTAGAGGGCAAGGGCTGTATCATTTTTTGTCCTTCTATCCCCAGCACTTGACACAGTGCCTTGTACTTATGAACTATGGAAACAGCATTCTAACTGCCTCATGTCACTCCCCACTCCAATCCATCTTCCATTCAGCTGTCAAGGTGATTTTTTCCTAAAGTGATGATCTGACTCATCAGATCAATGATCAAATGAAATAATATTTGAAAAGCACTCAGTACAGTGCTTGGTATCCAGTAAGCCCTTAATAAATGCTTATTCCTTTCCTCTCCACCTTCAGTGAGCTCCAGGAGCTCATTGAACTGCACCACATAGGGGGCCTCCTATTCCTGTCAGGCTGAATGCCAGTAACTTCAACTAGGATCACTTGCCTTTGCCTCAGACCTTCCTACATCTGTCCATCAATCAATCAAACCTTATTTAGAAACTACTATGTGCCAGGCCCTGTGGCACATAGTAAGATCCAACAATCTCTACTCATAAGGAGTTTACATTCTGATGGGGGAGACAAGAATAAAAAATAAATATATAAATAATAATAATAAAAATAAATAAATAAATGATTTATGCAGCATAAAACATATACAAAGTACTGAAATGCAAAGTAGTGTGAGAGGGAGGGTACTAGCTCCAGGGAAAATGAAGGATTCTTAGTATTATGTCTTCTGCCACAAAGGGACCCAGGTGACTGTGTGGGAGGAAGGAAGGCAGAGTAGAAGGAGATCCTGTCTTTGTCAATCCTCTCCCATTCTAAGAGTGGGTTTGTTAGCTATACTTTCATCTAGTGCCCTGCTGTAGTCAATGATGCCGATGCTGTATCCCCCCCTGGGAAGTAAGGGTCATCTTTTGTTTCCCACATGAGCTTGGCTTGAAAGTGCTCCTCTGAAATGGCAGAGCCTTCACCTCTATCCCCTAAAGCCCACATGTTACAGTCCATAGAGCAGCCCTGCTGGGTCAATCTAACCTTAAGCTATTATCAGTCTGAATGTTATCATCAATGTCTTTGAAGGTCATTGAAGGTCAGTCTTACATGATTCTCTCTTCTAATCTTTGCCCACTTCCACTGCCTTTTACTAGGAGGGAATGAGAAAGAACTAAGGATTTCACAGGGTTAGAAGGGGGAGGGGAACAAGAGACATTTGTGTTTCTTGGCCCATAGCTTTTACAGGATAGTTTTAGGTGAAACCTTGCTTAGAAGAAAGAGTGGATGCAATGATTCCCCAAAGTCCCTTTCAATCAGAGCCCTCTGGAATTTCACCAAAAACAAACAAACAAAAAAGCTTCAAAAGAAAAAAAAAGAATGACTTTTTAGTTGGTTTCTTCAGGATAGACACTTTCATAACTATTTTTCCAGGGGGCAATTCCAGGCTGCTGCCAATACTGGGAGCCCTTCTAACTGGGCTCTTCCAAGGGAGGGATTTTTGAAGCATGCCTGGTCCATCTGACGCACATTTACATCTGTTTCTCATGCCTTTCCAAATCGGAATTCCATTTCTCCCTCTTTGTTGAGGAGGAAAAAAGACAAAACAAAAATTAATAATCAACCTATAAAAGCTTGTCAAATACTTTGACATACTCCTCATGTTTCATCTGTTCTGGGAAAAAATACTTTTTTTTTCTTTTTTTAAAGAAAGTGTGCTGAAGCAACAGAAAAGGTCAATGTGAAAAAAAGGTGGGGGGTAGGGGAAGCTTTCAAAACCCAACAGCTGCCAAGTGTAGCTGTGAACTTCCTCTCTCTGGAGGGCCTGCAGCATATGGAAAACCTGCTTCAGGATTTGTGTGTTGGGAGTGGGAGGAGAGGGAGGGGAGCAGACCCAGGCCCCCTGAAGGGAAAGAGGAAAAAGCAAAGAGGTGGGGCAGGTGCTTCCTGCTACCTGTGGCTCAAAGGGTAGGTCAGAACCCAGGGAGGGGGCTTTCCCACAGCAGCACAACTCCTGGGGCAGCTGTGCCTTTACAACCGGGTTTAATTTAGGAATTCCCCTTCCCCAAAATGAACCTTTTCCTTCCATCTTTCCCTGCCTCGAGCAGTGTGTCCATAGTACCAAAGATCTAGGTCCGTGGAGAAATGTCTAATTATTCAAGGATTTCAAAATATACACCATGGACCTTTCTGAAGATACATCATGACCTTTTCTGAATCATGATCATCTGTTTTATGATCTGATGATTGCAAATTCCATATAACTGCTTTTTCATTTTTCATTTATCTAGAGGTTTGGAATTATAAAATCTCTCTGTCTCTGTCTGCCTCTGTCTGTCTCTCTGTCTTTGTCTCTTTCATGTTCTGTCTACCCCTGCCATCCCTCTTTATCTCTTTCAACTACATTGATCCCTCTTTGTTAAAATATACATATGTATGTATATATATATATAGTTATACTTTTCATTTGCTCTCTGTTTCTCTCCCTGTGCCTCATTTCTGTGTCTTGTCTGATTTCTATTACTCTATGAACTCCACTATCATCTTTTCCTCACTAGGAAAGAAAAAAATCTCTCATTCCCCACCTCATGAGGCAGAGGTTCCCAGATAGAAATCTCCATCGGCACAATATGGCATTGAGAGACGTTGGGCCAGCCCTCCCAGCTGCCCTACAAGATTAGCACGGAGGTTGTGGAATTCATGGAAAGCTACTTTTAATGTGCTGGCAACAGTCCCTTTGAATGTACAGCCCTTCAAATTCTTTCTCCTCCTCTATCTCTCTCCAATAGCAAAATTTCCAGATGAAGTGAATAATTAAGTCAATGTTTCCTGATGATAAAATGTCACTCTTTCAAATTCCTGAAAGCATTTGGGAGGATTTTTATTTTTTATCTGGGCATTTTGAACTTATGGAGACAGGCAGGGAAAGAATGAGAGGGGAGAGTGGAAAGGAGAAAGACAGACAAACAGAGACGGGGAAAGACAGAGTGAGACAGACAGAGAGAGAAAGATAGGAAGAGAGAGAGTGAGAGAGACAGAGAGACAGAGAGAGAGAGATTACAATTCTTTTAGACGTCCAAATGAAAACAAAAATACACAGACTACTGAGCAAATGTCTTCTTTAAATCATATCAAATATCCAGATATTTATAAATATTGGTAAATGGACTGATTTTTTTGTTGTTGTTCATTTTCATTTGACATCTCTTAATCATTATAAAGTCTCTGTCTTTCTTTGTATCTGTGTGTCTCTCTTTCAAGCTTTGTGGTTGAATTATAAAGTCTTGGTTAGTGGGAGGGGTGATGTCACACTGACCACAAAAGCTTATAGTTCCTGCTTCTAAACACTGATAGAGAAGTGGTCATTAGAGTGCAGGCTTGTTCTGTAGAGGTCATTTCATGAGGCAGGGGAGACACAGGAGCTGGGATTTTGCTTTGAGGGCAATCAGTATCATTCTTCCCAGAGATACCTGCATGCCTGCTCCTTGGTTTTCACCTTGTCCGAACCCAAGAACTAGAAGAGTAATCCCTTTGAGCTCCTCTCCACTGTCTGCCTTTGAAAAGGAATTAAACAGTCCAGGGCTTACAATTTCCTATTTTCTATGAGAGATGCTACTTGGGGTCATCAGGGGCAAAGGAAAGAAGTGTTGAGTGAGAGGTAAAGAGGATAGGAGGTTGAATTTTATAGGGGCAAAGAGAAGGGGAAATGGGCATTATTATGAAGGAAGAACAGGAATAACTGAGGAGAACTTGAGTGGTTGGAAGAAGTTTAGTTAAGTAAGCAAAATTTCTTTGCTCTAATCCTGAGGCTAGATTCCAAACAGCTCCATGGGTGATGTAATCTAACCTAACCTAGGCTACCCATGAGCCCCCTCCCACTACTGATCAGCATGAAAACTTTGACTCCATTTTAAAAATCATATAAACATTTTCATGTTAGTCATTTTGTATAAGAAGACTCTAAAGAAAAATAAGGAAAGAAAGTAGAAAATAGCATGTTTCAGTCTATATTCAAACAATGTCGATTCTTTCTCTGGAAGCAGATAGGATGCTTCATCATTGGTCCTTTGGGATTTTCTTTGATCATTGTATTGCTAAGAATAATTGTCATTCACAGTTCTTCATCAAACAATATTGGGGTTACTGTGTATAACATTCTCCTGGTTCTGTTCACTTCACTTTGAGTCAGTTCACATAAATCTTTCCAGATTTTTCTGAAGCCATCCTTCTTGTCATTTCTTACAGCACAATAATATTCCATTACAATCATATAACGCAGCTTGTTTAGCCATTCCCCAATTGATGGGCATCACTTTGTTTTCTAATTCTTTGCCACCACAAAAAGAGATGCTATAAATATTTTTGTATATATAGGTCCTTTCCCCTTTTTATATACTTTTTAAAGATAATGTTTTATTTTTTCCCAATTATATATCAAGACAATTTTAGCATTCATTTTTACAAGATTTTGAGTTCCAAATTTTTCTCTCTTCCTCCCATTCCTCCCCTCTTTCTAAAATGGTAGGCAACTTGATAGAGGTTGTATATATATGCTATCATGTAAAATATATTTACACATTAGTCACAGTTGTGAAAAAAGAAACAGATCAAAAAAACATGAAAAAGAATAAACTAAGTGAAAAAAGTATGCTTTAATCTGCATTCAGAGTGCATCAGTTCTTTATCTGGATATGGATAACATTTTCCTTCCTAGGTCCTTTGTACTTGTCTTGGATCATTGTGTTTCTGAGAAAAGCTGAGTTATTCATAGTTGATCATCACACAATGTTGCTGATACTGTGTACAATGTTTTCCTGATTCTGCTTATTTCACTTAGCATCAGTTCCTACAAGTCTTTCCAGGTTTTTCTGACATCTTCCTGTTCATCATCTCTTATCTCACAATAGTATTTTATTACATTCATATAACACAGTTTTTTCAGCTGTTCCCCAGTTGATGGGCATATTCTCAATTTCCAATAATTTGCCACCATGAAAAAGGCGGCTATAAATATTTTTGCACTTGTAGTTCCTTTTCCCCTTTTTATGGTCTCTTTGGGATAGAGACCTGGTAGTGGTATTCAAAGTCCAAAGGGTATGCACAGTTTGGTTGCCCTTTGAGTATAATTCCAAATTGCTCCCCAGAATGGTTGGATCACAACTCCACCAAGAGTGCATTAGTGTCCCAATTTTCCTACATTTTCTCCAACATTTATCATTTTTTTTTTTGTCATATTAGCCAATCTGGTAGGTGTGAGGTGGTACCTCAGAGTTATTTTAATTTGCATTTCTCTAATCAAAGTGATTTAGAGCACTTATTCATATGCCTATAGATAGCTTTGATTTCTGCATCTGAAAACTGCCTGTTCATATCATTTGACCATTTATCAGTTGGAGAATGGCTTGAATTCTTAAAAATTTGACTTAGTTCTCTATATATTTGAGAAATGAGGCCTTTATCAGAGACCCTTGCTGTAAAGATTGTTTCCCAGCTTTTCGCTTTCCTTCTAATCTTGATTGCATTACTTTTGTTTGTGCAAAACCTTTTTAATTTAATATAATCAAAATTATCTATTTTACATTTTTTAATGATCTCTATTTCTTATTTGGTCATAAACCTATAACACACTTAACTTCTCCTTTAAGAATTTGGATGATGCTATACTACTTGGTATATGTATGTTTAGTAGTGATATTACTTCATTGTGTATGGTACCTTTTAGCAAGATGTAGTTTCTTTCTTTATCTCTTTTAATTAAGTCTATTTTTGATTTTGCTGTGTCTGAGATCAGGATTGCTACCCTTGCTTTTCTTTTCTTTTTTTTTTTTTTTACTTCAGCTGAAACACAATAGATTCTGCTCCAGCCCCTTATCTTTACTCTGTGTGTGTCTCTCTGCTTCAAGTGTGTTTCTTGTAAACAACGTATTGTAGGATTCTATTCTTTGATCCACTCTGCTATCTGTTTCCATTTTATGGGAGAGTTCATCTCATTCATATTCACAGTTATGATTACTAACTATGTATTTCCCTCTATCCTATTTTCCCCCATTTGTCTCCTCACTCCTTTCACCTTTTCCCTCCTTGACATGTTTTGTTTCTGTCTACTGCCTCCCCTAGTCTGCACTCTCTTCTGTCAGTCCCTCTGTCCTTTCTTTAATCTTCTCGCCTGCTACTTTCCTGTCAAGTGAGGTAGATTTCCATATTTAACTAATTGTGTATATTATCCCCTCTTTGAGCCAATATTGATGATAGTGAGGTTCAAGTGATGCCCATCGCCCACCCTCCCATCTTTGCCTCCATTGTAATAGGTTTTTTGCACCTCTTCATGTGAAATAATTTATCCCATTCTACCTCTCCCTTCCTTCTGCATCCAGTGTGCTCTTCTTTCACATCCCTTATTTATTGTTTTATGTCATTACCTCAGATTCACCTTATACCCATGCACTCTGTCTGTTTATATCCTTTCTAGCTATACTATTAGTGGTACAACTTTTAAGAATTACAATATCATCTTCCCATGTAGAGATGTAAACAGTTCAGCTCCATTAAATTTCTTATATTTTCTTTTCCCTTTTTATCTTTTCAGGCTTCTCATGGGTCTTGATATTGGAGATCATTGGTTTAATTCTGGTCTTCTTCTTATGAAAGCTTGAAATCCTTCTATTTCATTGAATGAGCATTTTTTCCTTGAGATATTATGCTTAGTTTTGCTGAGTAAGTGAGTCTTGGTTGTAGTCCTAGTAACTTTGCCTTCCAGAATATCATGTTCCATGACTTCTGATCACTTAATGTTGCAGCTGCTAAGTCCCGTTTAATCCTGGTTGTGGCTCCCTAATATTCTAATTGTTTCTTTCTGGCCACCTGCAGTATTTTTCCCTTGACCTGATAGTTCTGTTATTTGGCTATAATGTTCCCTGTAGCTTTTATTTTGGGTTCTCTTTCCTAAGGTGAACAGTGGATTTTTTCAATGCCTATTTTGCCCTCTGGTTCCAGGATATCAGGGCAGTTTTCCTCAATAATTTCTTGAAAGATGATGTCCAGGTCCTCCTTTTGATTATGGCTTTCAGGTAGTCCAGTGATTCGACATTGTCTCTCCTAGATCCATTTTCCAAGTCAGTTTTTTTTTAATGAAGTATTTTGCATTTTTTCTATTTTTCATTCTTCTGAATTTATTTCATTGATTTTGATGTTTCATAGTGTCATTAGCTCCCACTTGTCCAATTCTAACTTTTAATGAGTCATTTTCCTCAATTAGCTTTTGTGCATCCTTTTCCATTTAGCCAACTGTACTTTTTAAAAAGTTGTTTTCTTCAGTGGATTTTTGTATCTCTTTTTTTCATTTAGCCTATTCTATTTTTTAAGCAGGTGTTTTCTTTTTCCAAGCTGTTGACTCTTTTTTTTTTCATAATTCTCTTGCATCACTTCTTTTACCAGTTTTTCTTCTACCTTTCTTATATGATTTTAATCTCCTTTTTGAGCTTTTTCATGAGTTCTTTCTGGGATTCAGACCACTTCCTGTTTTTCTTTGGGGTTTTGCCTACAGGTTTTTTGACATTGTTATCCTCTTCTGAGTTTGTGTCTCAATCTTCCCTGTCACCATGATAATGTTCAATGGCCAATTCTTTTTTTGTTGTTTTTTGCTCATCTTTCTTTGGCCTTTTTCCTTTCTTTTAAATTTGAGCTCTGCTCCTAGGGTGGAAAGGGCACTGTTTCAGGCTTCTTTTGCTAAAGGCTACAGACCCTGGATATTTACCTGGTGCTGCACTGATGTTGCCCTGAGGTCCCTGGGGGACTCTTGTGTCTAATGCTGTGCTGAGGAGATGGGGTGAAGGGTGACTGACACTAGTGAAGGCCATATTAGTCTGGCAGTTTACCTGGTGCTGAGCCAGGGTCCTACTGCTGATATCTGGTGTGTGCTGAGATAGGTGGAGTGTTTCTGTGTTTCCCTAAGGCTACACTGAAGCATGTGGAGGTCTAGCCACTGGAGGCTGCCTATGTGCCCAGGGCTGGGCTGAAATACTTGGCAATTTTTGGAGCTGGAGTCTGCCAATTCCCCTGGCTCTACTGAGGCACATGAGGGATTCTGGTGTTGGTGTTTGTCTGTTCCACTGCCCTGGGACTCAGGACCTTCTACTGCTTTGCTGAGGTTGGGCTTGTTGTTGGCTTGCTGGGATGCTTCCTGTCTTGAGCTGTTTTTCTTTTAGCTGAGTGAGACAGACATTTCTTGCTGATCTTCCAAGTTTCTTGGGCTAAAAGATTGTTTAATCCTGTATTTTTGCTGGTTATGCTGTTCCAGGATTTGTTTTAGGATGCTATTTTATGGTTGTTTGGAGGTGAATATGGGAGAGTTAAGTGATTTGCTGCTTACTCCACCATCTTGGCTCCTGGAAGTTGCCTTTCTTTGATTCCATTTCTTACACAGCCAATTTATCTCTCCTTAATGTCTCCCCCTACCTTCCTGGGAGAGTCACTACTTAGAAGCCATTTGGTGTGGATATTTAGTCCACTGTAGCTCAGAATTCTTGAGCCCAAGCCATCCACAAGCTTCATTCATAGTAACAGGGATTATAGGCAAGCAATACCACACTCAGCTCACAAATGCCATTTCTCAATAAGGTGGAAGCAGATAAGTGAAAAAAAAAACAGACCTAGAATTAGTCAATTGATTAATCATTAAGTATTTTATTAAGTGAGCATCTGTTATGTATCAAACATTGCACTAGACCTGGGCAATTCCCTATTCATGTGTCAAACATTGCACTAGACTTGGGAAATTCCCTATTTTATATGAAAGATGCTGCTGGGAGAACATGAGGGGCCAAGAGAGAAGTATTAGGTGAGAGGTAAAGAGTAAAGATGGTTGGATTCTGTAGGGGGGAAGAGAAAGGGAAATTGGGATTACTATGAAGGAAGAACAGGAATTCTGAGGGATAGGACAAAGAAACAAGTGAAGTGGTGTGTGCTCTCAGGGATCTTTCAGTCCTAATACTAACTAGGAGAGAAAATTTGCACATGGAATGATTAGAGAATTATTAAGAGAGGAAATGGGCAGTACTGACTAGAAACTAAAAGTAGAAATGAAGAGGAAGAGATGAGTGTACACTGGAGTGATGAGCAAGAGCTTATGGAAGAGGTACTGGGCATAGTAAGATAAGCAGAATTTGAATAAGCAGAGGCAAGACAAGGGAGGATTTCATGCAGGGCAAACAAGGCACAGATGTGCAAAAGTAAAGAGAACAGAATGAACATGATGTACATAATGGCAATAGGGAGACTAAATAAAGCATAGCGTGTGTGTGTGTGTGTGTATGTGTGTGTGTGTATGTGTGTGTGTGTGTTGAGGAAGATTACTCTGATAAGAAGAAGCAGGATAGATTATAGGGAGAAAGGCTGGAGAGAGAATGTCTAGCTAGGTGGTTCCTGGGTTGAGGAAAGAAGAAAAAAAGACACCAGATCAATTCTCCAGTGGACTAGTCAAATAGGTTGCATGGAAATAACCTATTCCTCTCAGATTGTCCCTTACAGGTGCCATGAAAGAAGAGATTTTTTTCCTTCTGCATTTCTAGATGGTAATGATCACTAATCCCTGAGTAATTAGCTTCTTTTATTAATTTATTTTGATTTATCAATAATCACTTTCATATGCTTTTGAGTTTAAAATTTTTCTCCCCCTTCCTCCCCACCACCCTCCCCAAAATGGCACACAATCTGATATAGGCTATACATTTACATTCCTATTAAACATATTTTCACATTAGTGATGTTCTAAGTAAAAATTAAAACCAATTGGAGGAACCATCAGGAAGAGGAAACAAAACTCAACAGAAGAGAAAAAAATAGCAATTCAACTTCCTTAGTTTTTTCTTTGTATGTGGATAGCATTTTCCATCACAGGGCCTCTGGAGATGTCTTAGATCCTTGTATTGCTGGGAAGAGTTAAGTTTATCACTATTAGTCATCGCACAACATAGCTGTTACTGTGTACAACATTCTCTTGGTTCTGCTCATTTCACTCAACATCAGACCACACAAGTCTTTCCAGGTTTTTCTGAAGTCAGGCTGTTTATCATTTCTTATAGCACAATAGTATTCCATCACATTCATATACCACAACTTGTTCAACCATTCCCCAATTGATGGGGATTCTCTCAATTTCTAATTCTTTGCCACCAGAAAAAGAGCTGCTATGAATATTTTTGTACATGTGGGTCCTTTTGTATGATCTTTTTGGGATATAGCCCTAGAAGAGCTATTGCTGGGTCAAAGAGTATGCACATTTTTATAGCTTTTTGGGCATAGTCCAAATTGCTCTCCAAAGATGGTTGGATCATTTCACAACTCCACCAACAATGCATAAGTGTTCTAATTTTCCCACATCTTCTCCAACATTTATCATTTTCCTTTTTTGTCATGTTGGCCAATCCGATAGGTGTGATGTGGTACCTTAGAGTTGTTTTGATTTGTGTTTCTCTAATCAATAGTGATTTAGAGCATTTTTTCATATGCCTACAGATAGCTTTAATTTCTTCATCTGAGAAATGTCTGTTCATATCCTTTGACCATTTATCAGTTGGGGAATTGCTTGTATTCTTATAAATTTGACTTAATTCTCCATATATTTTAGAAATAAGGCCCTTATCAGAGAGACTGGTTGTAAAAATTCTTTCCCAATTTTCTACCTTCCTTCTAATCTTAGTTGCATTGGCTTTATTTGTGCAAAAACTTTTCAATTTAATGTGATCAAAATTATCCATTTTGCTTTTCATAATGTTCTCTATCTCCTGTTTGGTCATGAATTTTTCTGTTCTTCATAGATCTGATAGATCTCTGAGTAATTAGAAGAAGAGAGTTTGACCAGTTGTACTTAAATAGGGCAGATCAAGGTCTTGTAAACCAAATAGAACTTCTTATATGAAGCAGGGTCTGAATTTATTGTCATCTGAACAAAAAATCATCATTAAATAAGACTTTCATGTCTTTCTGTCCAGACCTCTTTGGCCAGAAGGGCTCAAATTTCCTGTCCTTTTTTATGTTGTGCCTACTGAGGGAATAGTGCATTCCAGACTTCAAATTCAGTTGGGACTCCTGGTTTGGATCTAGATCAAATTATTTGAAAGCAAAAGTGCAAGTATACAATGAAGATAATGTTGATTTATAATAGAGACCAGTAATGTTTTTCTTTTTTAAATTATCTTTTTTTACCATTCATTTTTTATTCTGAGTTCCAAATTTTCTCCCTCTTCCGAGCCCCTCATCCACCCATTGAGAAGGCAAGCAAAATGATAAAGTTAAAAACATGCTTCAATCTGTAGAGAGAGTTCATCAGTTTTCTCTCTGGAGGTGGAAAGCATTTGTCATCATAAGTCCTTTGGAATTATTGTGGCCCATTCTATTGATTAGAGTAATTAAGTCTTTCACAGCTGATCATCATTAAAATATTGCTGTGACTATGTACAATGTTCTCCTGATTCTGCTCAATTTACTTCGCATCAGTTCAAAAAAGTCTTCTCAGGTTTTTCTGAAATCATCTCCTTTATCATTTATTATAGCATAATAGTATCCTATCACAATAATATGCCTCAACTTGTTTAGCCATTCCCCAATTGACGGGCATCCTCTAAATTTCCAATTCTTTGCCACCACAAAAAGAGCTGCTAAAAATATTTTTGCACAGATGAGACCTTTTCCTTTTTCTTTGATGTCATAGAACAATTCTTGACCTGGGGTCCATAAACTTGAATATCTATTAATACCTTGAGAATTATATTTCAATTTAAGTGATTTCCTTTGTAGTTTTATGTACTATTTTATTATATTTCATGCATTTAAAAACATTATTCTGAGGAGAGATTCATAGGCTGCACCAGACTGCCAGAAGGGTCAATGACACAGAAAAAGTTAAAGAGCCACAACTCTAGTGGCTGATCCCATTCACAATGAATTGGCCATATAAACAAACCAAGAAACCACAATTCACTTTGTTCCCTAAAGACACCACATCGGTTTTCTATTTAGGGCCCATATATCAGTGTATTCTTACAACATGCAGAAGCCCAGGTATGACATTCAACTAAGCTTTAGACATAGTTGGATTGGAGTGTTTCCTTTGTCTCTTACAAACTCCCTTCTTCTGTTTCAGGCATAAGACTTAACTCTGTTAGTCATTCCCTTTCAAGACTTCCTGACTAACTCTTGGTTGGGAATAAGACTATTATTTTCATTGGTAACAGATAGAGGGAAGCCAGGCTGGGAGCTTCAAAGTCTTTACAGGAGGAAAAGAAGAGCAAAGATAAGAACTCATACTGGTTGTCCTTTCTCACCATATCTCTCTTGGGCAGAAAGGTCCCCTGTAGAGATAGACCTATGGAGAGAGCTTTCCAGGATTGTGGACACTATAAGGAGGAGCCATGGGCAGAAGCAAATCGAGGGTATTGGGCTGGAAGCCAAGAATCAAAGAATTAAGGTGGAGGTTAAGAAGCAATATGTCAAACTGAGCAGATGATACAGAACCATGGGCGATGGAGGAGCTGGTGGTCAAAGGGAAAAGAAAGACAGAGAAATAATCAAGAGCCAGGGAGAAAGCAGGGTTCTGGGGTTAGTTACGGAGCACAAAGTCAACACTGAGCAAATAGGATTCAAAGACCATGTTGATGTTGGAGAACAAGATGGAATGGTTAATAAAAGAGGGGAAAACAGGTATACTCATTATGAGAGAGATATGAACTGCCATAGACAAAAAGTTTCTTACACTCTCCTTGCTGCAATGGAAATTAGGTGCAGCTCTTACAGGTAGGACCAATTCAAGATTTGGGGCTCAAGGACTGTTCCCACCATCCTACAGAGAATAGAGCCTGACAGTTTCACTGTGAGAGTCTCATCATCTAGGCCAACCCCAAGGAGTCTCACACACCAAGACTGGCCAAGAGGTTATCAATCTGTCTCTTTTAGACTGGTAAGTAAGATATCTTAGCAAAGCAGAGGTCAAGGTATTGCCATTCTCCAAGAAATCATCTGAAGGTGGAACAGCTACATGTCTGAGGTGGCAAGGTTGTGCAGTTGACAGATGTGCCTTGAGCTCATTTAAGATGAGAGTAGGCAGGCTCCCCTTATACTGGTATTAGGGGACTTGGTGAGAGAAAGTAGCCCCTGGGTGTGTGAGTTAATATATATGAGGCGAGAGGACTGAGAGGACTTTTATGAAGTAATTGGGGAGTCAATGAAGAGAACAGGAATGTGGGGAGGGGGCAAGAGAAGAATAACAACATGGACCAGAAATTCTTAACCTTGTTTTGTTCCATGGACCCCTGTTGGTGATCTGGCGTGGTGCAGCTTATGGAGCCCATCTTAAAATGTTTTTAAATGCACAAAATGCAACACAAAAGGAAGAGAATAAACATTTATTAAGCATTTACTATGTGTTGAACACTATGCTAAATACTTTACAGATATCATCTCATTTGATCCTCAGAATAACCCCAGGAGGTAAGTGTTATTATTATGTCCATTTTACAGTTGAGAAAACTGGGGCAGACTGAGGTTTAGTAAGTTGTCCAGGGTCACATAGATAATAAGTAACAGAGGCTGGATTTGAACTGAGGTCTTCCTGACTTGAGGACCAACCCTCTATCTACTATGCCACCTGGCTGTCTCTAAGAAACCAAATATTTTGCAATATAGTTATCTATCAATCAATCAATTGATAGCTCTCTATATTTTGTAAAGTTCATGGACTCCAGGTCCATGGCTAGCATAGCTGAAAAGTCCACTCAGAATATTAGAGGGGATATCAGGAATTTCACAACATGATTGCTTATGAATGGGCATAGTGGAAGGAGAGTTAGTATATAAAAAAGAGTAAAGCAATATGCCTGAGCTCAGGGACCTGGTAATTGTGTGTGAAAGAGTTGAGGATGAGTCCATGCAGTTGAAATAGGTTCGAGGATCTTCCTCATCTGTCTTGCAGAGATAAAAGTATTGAGTGTTAGGATAAGATAACCCTAATATAGTCTATGAATACCAGTGACAAAAGTATGAGCTCCCTGCAATTTCTCCACAAGAAAAAAGAAAAACTGTGTGTGTGTATGTGTACATGAACATTTGTGTGTGTACATATGTATGTGTGTGTGCTTGTTTGTATAAACAGATCCAGAGTTGGGGCTATGAGAAAAACCTAACACAACAGGCCACCTACCTGTGGCTATGCCAACCATGAACGAAAGCTCTGGCATACAAGACAAGGACCTATAGAAACATCTGCTCAGGATCTTCATAAACAAGACCACACATCTAATAAAAATCCCACAGAGGACCTAATGAAAAATAGAATACTCTCCACTTGTTTCTATGCCTTTTGCATTTGGTTTCTATGTGACTCTGTAGCTAGGGTATAAATGACCTCCTCCAAACCCAGCCAACTCCTTATAAAGGAATCAGCAAACTCAGGTCGTGTCTACACAATGCCAACACGACTGCTAAAATGAAAAAAAAAATATTCTGTCGGTAGAGCTGTTGTTTGGTCTCCATGGTACTAAACAACTGGTTTGACTAATTTTTTTTGTCCCTAATTTGACTTACTGTTTGAATAGGTTGATCTAATTGACTGGTTGCTTGGGTACTGTATAGACACATTCTCAGTGAATCAGACAAACTTGTTGTTTAATGTCTCATAGGCTAAATTGCCAGTGAATTGACTGAATTTTGACCTTTTCTATTAGTTATCATATCATATTGACAGAGCATATTATCTGTGTGGAAGCTCTGAGCAAGTTTGCTGCAGTCTGAGATTGGTATTCTGGAAGGCTAGTGAATTATGGAATATGAAGAGAGCATACTAAAGAGGAAGATGTGAAATGTGGGAAGGCTTGGAGCATAAGCAGTTGATAGATTCTCCATTGGATGGGAACTCTAGACTTTTCTGTTTTAAAACTATATATTGATATTCCCTGAAGACCACCACGTAGGTCTCCCCTCTTTCCCTAGGACTCACAGCCCAGCAAGCTACCCCAATGTGACTAAGAGGCTGTTGAGATGGGAGTTTGGGGTAGGGGAAGGGTGGGACATACAAATCTTGCTCTTTTTTCTCAGTCTACAGTTGGTTAGGCTGTAAACACCAGAATCCAAGTTCCTCATAGGAAAACGTGCTCCATAGTTGATGTGTGTGTGTGTTTGTGTGTGTGTTTCCTTTTGGCAAAGTTCACTATCACATACCATGGCTCCAGTACATTCCAAGGAGCAAGTCACTGGGAAGGTTTCATGTGGCACCGTAATATAAGAGTCAACACAACATTCAATTCTGAATCATACTCTGGGTGGCAGCACATAAGGCTCTACCCATATAGTAGTGTAGTGCCCTCTTGTGGCTTTCAAATTGAGATAAGGCAGTCTTTATGGAATCACAGTCATGGGACTCCCAGATTTGGTAGGCCTTTCCAGAAGCTTCCCACTTTCCTCCTGCCTATCTGATCCTAGTGAGATATTCCCTAAATTCAGTGCAGATATGAGTTTACTCTTCTCAGAGGAAAATTGGTACAATAGAAAGAGGGCTGAATTTAGAATTATAAGACAAGGGTTTGATTCTGGTAATTGTGTGTGAAAGAGTTGGTCAAATTACTGAACTTCTTTGGGCCTCAGTTTCCTAGTCCAAAAAAGAAAAGGGTTGGACCAAGGGGCCTTCTGATTCTAGATCTGTAATCCTGTAATCCTATTATCTGCCACTCAAAGGAACCTTTGGCCCTTGATTGAATAAATGGTACACTTAGGAGATTCTCTACATTTTGTCCAACTCCTTCCTAGTGTAATTGAAATCTAGACCTCTTGTCACTTTGTTTGTGGAAAGAATCAGCTAATCCTTAACAGAATCTAATTCATAAATTACTCAGTTCCTATTGAACTCCACTGGAATAGAACAGAGCCCATGAGGCCTTTTGATACATCTGCTTAGGACCCCTTCCATTTTTTTGTCTCTGCATCATTTGATTACTTTATTTTTTGTCCAACCTTTCATTTTTATGCTAAGGTAAAATACTTGCCTATCATAGATGTAGGTGCTGACATATACAGGTAAACATGTAGCTATGTTTAAAAGCACCAATTAAATAATTTAATCAGAGTAACTTGCTGTACAGGAAAAACCTTGGTTCTATCCTTCAATGTCATTATACAACCTCAGGCAGAAAAAAAAATGCATCTAAACTCCTGAGGAGAGGAGCCGTGTCTCTGTTTCCCCCATAGCACCTAGCACAGTACTGGGCACAGAGTAGGTGCTCAATGAGTATTTGTTGATTCACTTTGGGGATCTTTCTCCCCATCTGCTTCAAAGAATCATAGAAATATAAAACCTTAGATTTGGAAAGAATTAGAATAGTTACGTAGTCCAATCTCCTTCTCAATGCAGGAAATATTTCTCTAACATTCAGCCTCCACTTGAATATTTCCAAGTAGATGTTATAAGAATAATAAGATTCCATTGATCAAAGCGCTTTGAAATATTTGGAGGAAAGGGGCTATATAAATTCAAAGTATCATCACTACAACCATCATCATTTCATAATTTAAGAAAACAGAAAGATCTTTTAAAATGCTTATCACTTCTTTTCCATCTGTGTCATCCCCACTCTGTGCCACTCAGGGGAAGAACAGGAAAGAAGCACACAGAGAGGAAGTTGCCCACCGCAATTATCACCACCACCACCCCCCACAACTAGTATCCCTTGCAGGAAATCAATGGCAGAGCTGGTATAAGAGTTTGGAACCCTCAAACCTTAGTCCCTTGGACCTGGAGCTGAAGGGGAGATCTGTGGCCAGCACAGCTGGCCTCACTGCTCTTACCACAGTAGGGTGGGGGAAGAGTTTTCCATAGTAAGAAGCAGATCCAAACTATTTGAGCCAAAGCTTCAAAAATCTTGGGGTTCGATGAAAGTTCAGGGCTAGGTCCCAAGTCAATATTTATTTCCCTGCCCTCATTCCCCCAACTAGTTCATCTGTTGTTCACACCCGGGCAGGGTAGCCTATGGCTCACGATACAGATCTCACCCATGATACAGATGCTGCCACCAGCAGGAATGGAAGGATTTTGTTCTTTGCTTGTCTTCTAGAGAGGCACCCTGGACTGTACCCAGACCATGAAATAAACCACCCACCTGGCCCATGGAGCAGTTTCAAGGCCAGCAAAGGCGTCCCCACTAGGCTGTGCCATATGGAGGGGAAGAACAGGCACTTTTCCCATATGGATTTGTTACATATTAATAAGAGGCATTATTTGTCTGTCCAAGCCAAATGCCTTGATGGTTAAAACATATGAGAAGACACACTTGGCTCTGTTTGCTTAGGGATTGGATATAATATCTTATAGGGAAAACCACAGATTCAACAAATATGCATTAAGCACCTACTCTATGCAAGGCATTCTACCAAGTACTGGGATATACAAAGTTGAAAAATGATACATCTCCTGCCCTCATAAAGCTTTGGGGGAGGGAAGAGAAGACAAATGAAAAGACAACTCTAATAAAATTTAGAATATAAGTGGACAGGAGAGATTTAACAGCCTGATGGATTGAAGGAAGGAGGTATCACTTCTAGCTTAAATGTTCATGGAAAGCTTCATAGAGAAAATATTTATAAACTGGGCCTCGAAGGATAAGAAGAATTTCAGCAGGTAATGATGTAAAGGGAAACCATTCCAGATATGAAGGGTAGTGATGATAATAAGGGAAAGGGCAAAATAGCACTAAGTCACTCAGTCTAGCCTCCTGCCTTAACGTAGAAGCCATTCGGGTAAATAGTTGTCCAATTTGTTCACTCAACAGTGGGATGGTAGGGTCCTCCAACAGAAGGTTTAGTACAACTGTTTCATTCTCCTAAAGTTCTCTTTCTACCACCCTTAATTCTATGTGTTCTAATTGCTTCTCATTTGTTGCTCAAGGGACAATGATGAGCAAGGGACTGTTTTCCCTCTGTCCCTCTTTTTTTCTTTATCCCCCCCTTTATCCTCTACCTTTTCTACTGTCTTAATAGTAACTAAATCCAATTCATGCACAGAGTCAAGACATTACCCAGTGATGTCATTGGTCCCCTTCAAAAATAAAGAACGAACAACAAGATATCAGTGATTTGATTCTGCAAAACTGGAAGGTCCTTGGAACCAGACATCATTTCTTATTCATTTTGTCTTCTCTCCTAGGTAGGAGCTCAGTGTAAGGAGATGGTACTTAATGCATGTTAGGACTTATCTGATAAGGGAATTTAGTAGAATAGAAATCAAGAAACCCAGATTCTAGCATTAGCTTTGGCACTAACCATATCTGTTTACCTCTTTGTGTCTTACTCGTTAATAATGTATCCCCTTCACACATGGGCACCCAGGAAAGGCAGTTTGTGGATAATCACTCAAAATCATGGCTCATAAGTCCCCACTGATGTGGTTGCTTTCCCCAGATTGCCAAAAGACATTTTAGTTCAAAACATTACATTTAATCAAGTAGCTTAACAAATAAATTGACAAAAAAAAACCCTCTCCCACTTCTACTTGGGATACCACACTGACAGTGTGCAAGCATATAGATAACTAAGGAACACACATGGAAGGTACACATATGGTTTAAATAACATGTGTGAAGGATCTTATGAGAGGAACCTCTGCTTCCAATGCACACTCATGGAAATCAAATATCAGGAACTGGTGTAGCCAGAGGACAGATGAGGAAGGACATATATAGTCAACGTACATATGTTGCCAGGGTAATTTATGCCAGACTTAACTCTTCAGTGTTATCCACAGCTCTCCATTCCTATGTAATGAAGTTCAGTGGCTAGAAATCCTCTCCTACACTAAAGCAGGCTAATATTTGTTTTGGGGCACACCTTAGGACCAAAGCTACCACATTTGAGCAAACAAAATGACAGCCAACAGAATGACCCTAGGGTGAGATTAGCTAGTTTTTTTATTATTCCCTTTGATTCTTTTTTTTTAGTTATGTGATCCCAGACAACTATCTGACTCGGCGTTGGAAAATTCCTTGTAACTCTTACTTAACATAATAAGTGATTATGAACTCGTCTCCACAAAATACATTTTGGTCACTATTCAAGAAGAAAGGCACATGGGACCCTGAGGTGAGCCTTGCTTCTCTGATTGGCATCAAAATAAAATTAGGTGAAGCAAATGAGTTCCATATTACTGCCTTTATTGTGTATATTTTCTGTATGGCAACTAGCCTCAAACTAGAGATTCTTATGATAAAAATTATGACATTCGAAGGTTGGTGAAGCCCTTTTCTTACTACAATTCTATGAGACAGATATTGTCTGTTCCTGGCAATAGAATCAATGAACGCTTAATGGGTGATTGATTGATTGATTAGTTGCTGTGGCCAAAGGATATAATTACTTGGTAAACAAGTTTCTAGTGATAAGCTTCTTTGAACTCAGCTAAATTGGTCTTCCCACACACACACATACACACACACACACACACACACACACACACACACACACACACACACAC
>NW_020954580.1:7282052-7296834 GCF_900497805.2 Vombatus ursinus | reverse complement strand
CACACACACACACACACACACACACACACACACACACACACACACACTCTTTATCACTGGACTTGTACTTAAAGCCTTCCCAGATTGATAGAACCTGTCAGAAATTTTACTCCACTATCTTAGCTTTCTAGAACTCAGAGTTACTTCCACCTCAGGAAGAGGTGGAAGAATAGGAGGACTATCGGGGAGGGGGATGAGGCAGGAGGAGATAAGCATTCATATAATACCTACTATGTGTCAGAAACTATACTAAACACTTTATAAATATTTATCTCCTTTGATCCTTACAACTCTGTTGTTGTTCAGTCCTTTTTCAGTCCTGTCTGATTCTTTGTAATGCCATTTGGGTGGTTTTCTTGACAAAGATACTAAAGTGGTCTGCTATTTCCTTCTCTACCTCATTTTATAGATGATGAAACTGCAGAAACAGAGTTAAATGACTTGCTGATGTCACACAGTCAGTGTCTGAGGCCAGATTTGAACTCAGGAAAATGAGTCTTACAGACTCCAGGCCCCGAGCTCTATGCACTATGGCACCACCTAGCTGCCTTGTCTATACTATGGAGATAATAATATGGTACCTGCTTGTACACCACGTTGCAAGGATCTTCTAACACTCAAAAAAGTATAAAGGAATTAGTCTACTTTGTAACCCCATTATCCCTCCCCAGGCAGCATCTTGCCTTAATCAAAGCTCTATTTTCCATTGTAGATGTTTCTGGAATGGGTGTTCCTTAGAAATTTCCCTACATCTACCCTCTACTTGCTGATTTGATGGTAACTTCTTCAAGGACAAGGTACAGTATTTTCTGAGTTTGGTGTAACTACCCTCAGTTCCTGAACCACGAAGATAATAATCATAGCTAACATTAATAAAATGCTTTGAAGTTTACAAAAACTCTTGATAAATATGACCATGTTTTATCCGCTCAACAATCCTGGGAGGTACCTGCTGTTATCATTCTCATATTTCAAATGAGGAAAATAAGGAACACTCAGATAATACATGTCTGAGGCTGGATTTGAACTTAGGCCTTCCCAACTCTAACTTCCTGATAAGTAACTAGGTGGTGTGGTGCTTAGAGCACAGGCCTGGAGTCAAGAAGATTCATCTTCCCGAGTTCAAATCTGGCCTCAGACACTTAGCAGGTGTGTGACCCTGGACAAGTCACTTTGGCCTTATTTGCCTCAGTTAACTTGTCTGTAAAAATGAGCTAGAAAAGGAAATGGCAAACCACCCTGCTGCTTTGGCCAAGAAAACCCCAAATGGAATCACTAAGAGTCAGGACACAACTGATAACAACTAAACAACAACTTTCTAACTCCAGGTCCAACATTCTCTTTCTTCATCTTTGCAATGATGTGACTGAACTAGTTGATCATCAAAAGCCTTTCCAATTTTAAAAATCTTTACTTCTGTGACTCTTGGAGTCATAGCTTTCCCTCCAATCAAGTCAAGATTTTGTCCAAGTTTCCTTGAGGCGCCCGCCCTCATTCAGCTGGAATAAAGAAGCTGTATCTGCTCACAAGACAGGAAGTGTATATAGAGGATCCAGCCTTTATCCCAAGCCTCAGAAGAGGGCCCAAAATGAAGCCCCAGACACTGTCTCTCTTTCTTTCTTTGGTAGATCTTTGCCTAATGACCCCCACTCCAGGGCATCTTTGGGTTTACTAGGCTGACCCCAATGAAATGATCTCAGAAGACCTCTTCCAGGGAGGGAGAGGATTGAACTCTAGGTGAACCATTCCAGAAAGGCCATAAACTCTGTAGTTATTTGAATGCATCCAAAGTCCCTTAGGGTAATGGAGTCAATGAAATGTGTGAGGGGAGTTTTGGAGGAAGAGGGCTGGGGGTGCTTAAATAGGAAGGATAGGAATGTTAGAGATAGGAGTGTTGTGCTTGGGAGGAAGGGGTGTAGGGGTGTTGGAGGAGGAAATAAATTCGGGCTTTGGGGGATGGGGAATTGGGGAGGATTGCAGAAAGAGAGATTGGATGTTGGAGAAGCAGGAATGGGGAATTCCTAGCGATTTGTGAGCAAGTCATTTCCTTTCCGTATCTATGGTGATAATAATAGCACCTCAGGGTTGTTGTGAGGATCAAATGAGATAACACATGAAATGCACTTTGCAATATAACATATATAATAATGTAACAGTCCTGTATCACTGATATTAATACTATTATCATCATTAACATTATATTGAAAGATCAGGATGGAGGCATTGGACAATGGGGATGGGGAGGATGAAAGACGAGAGATGAGTGATAGTACCGGAAAAGAGTGTTTGGGATTTGGGGAGGAGAGGGGTTTGGCACGGGATCAAGTGTCCTCTGCAAAAAGAAGAATTTATACATATATATACATATATATACATATATACATATACATATATATTGTATATGAGAAACTGAAAGGAGCTTGCATGATCATACAGCTAGACAGTGTCTGGGGTGGGATTTGAAACCAGAACTTCTGACTTCAAGTCCACCAAACATTTGAGGATATAAAATGGTAGAGATGTAAGTGTGAATATGCTTATGATGATATGAGTATGTATTTATATCTATATGGACATGCATGCATGCAAATGTGTTTGTCTATATAATGTATGTAAATGTACATACAAAGGAAAGAGAGACTAGGTAGAAAAACAAGGCTTTAGGAGAAGGGATCTTTTAATAATTTCTTCTTGCAAAATATATGCTTTCCACTCATTCAGTGCCAATGGCCATACTTGGAGTCTGGGGACAATTGGGAGGATTCGTTAATTGAATGAAAATGTAAAATCCCTGGATGCTTAGTCAACCCAAATTATGTAAATATAGACAATATGGAATAAACTGGACCTCTGGGATACTGGCCCTTACACCACCCTCTTCCCTCTTCAGAGAAGCTTAGGCCAGTGCTCATTCCCTTAGGTTATTTTCTCACTCTCTGACTTTTCCTGCTCTTCCCCCTCACACACACAAACACTCCTTGGGTGTGAGTATGCATGTATATGCGTGCTAGTGCACATGGTGGGGTGGAGGCAGAGGAAGGACCATTGAGAAGCTGAATCAGAAATACTTAGCCTAATGGGCTGCAAGAGTGAAAACAGACCTGGGGTCATGGTGAGACGAAGGCGAGGGTGGCTTTGGCTTCAATTAAGTCCTCAAGCTGTGAGCTCACCAGATCTGTAAAAGCAATTTATTCTGTAGGAGAAAGTACTGTTTTCTATATTCTCTGAGTGTGAGAAAGAAAGAGACATAGTCATATATTATAAAACAGAGATAGCTGCATAGGTAGGGAATTGGATCATAGGATGAGGAGTGAATCCTCTTCCTCATCTTAGAAAAGGTGAAGAGACTCACCCAACGCTAGTGAACTAGGGGCCATCATCCAGCACCAAATTTCATCAAGGGCAGGTACTATAGCTTATACTGCATTCATGTCCTCCTCAGTACAGGTTAGTGAATTGATTGATATAAGCTGATAGGAATTGATGACATGATGAAAAATGATGGCTAATGTAATTGATAATCAGTAAGTTGACTCACCGGGTTTGTGTGTGTTCTTCTATACTGTTTGGTTTAACTGACTAATAGTTGTTGTTGTTGTTTGTCCTTCAGTCTTGAAGAGGACCATGACATCAGGAAGGTGATGCTTTCTCCTCCTGAGCCATCTGGGTCGAATGGCAAGATACAGATCAGGGCAACAGGAGATGGCCTTAATGCAGAGACCTTGGCCTTTTTAAGCTAAGGTCTTTAACAGGTCTCAGTTTGACTGAGGCAACACCCAATCAATGTTTAAGGCTAGGTAAGAAATGAGGCAGAGAATGACTTCTTTCACCTACTTTAAAAAAAAAAAAGTCAATCTGGGAGAAGAAGATCCTCAGGGTTTCTAGCCAAAACAGAAACAATTGCTATTTACATTCATTTGGAGCCCAACAAAGGGCTCAAACAATGACCAAGTGGGGAAGGGGAGGGGAGGGGAGGGAAAAAGAAAGAAAGAAACTGTGTTGCTCCTGGAGGAGAAAGTGAGGCTGGTGACTTTGCACAGCCCTCCCTCACTTAAATCCAATTCATTTGCATGCCACAGCATCACCAACCTGATGTCATGGTCATCTTCAAGAACAAAGGACAAACAACAACCTTTGTGAGTAGTAGTATGAGCTACCCCACTGAGGACCCAACTAGAGCTGGCCAGTTGGGCAACAACACAACTAATAGTTGCTATCTATATAAAGCACTTATCAAATGGGTATTTTAAAGCCAATTTGAGCCTAGGGAACAAAAGAATAAACAAAGTCACAGTGTCTCACTTTCTGAGATACTACTAACTCTCTCACTATAAAGTACCCCTAAGTAGCAAAGTGAATCAATCAGAAACATTGAAATGCTATGGACAAACCTGGAACCAGCTCTCCCCCTCACTCTTGGACCATCTCCATTATGCCCTGTGGTTTCTATATCTATGTGTGTTTTTACTAGCCTACCTCTCTGTATCTCAGGAAAGCTGCTGGCCAGATTTCTTTGACAGAACATTTCTCAATGTAAGATATTAGATCAACTCCATTTACATTCACTGCCTCTCTTTACTCATTATTTTGATTATTTGACTACTGGTTTTCTCTTTAAGTTGAGGACCATCTTGCCACATTTGGATTTATTTCTTTTCTTTCCCTATTCTTTCCCCTTCCTCTTTGCTACCCCACATACAGCCTTCCTAATGACTTCATTGCCCTCTATGCCAAGAATCATGGAATTGAATGCTAATTTAACCTATACTAGTTTAGACCATTACCAGAACAGGAATTACCTCTACAATACCCCTAATAATTGATCATCTAGTCTCTACTTGAAGACCTCTAATAATGGGGGACTTGTTATATCTTCTAATGCAGCCCGTTCCATTTTGGGACAATTGTAGACTGTTGAGGAAAATCTCCTCCTATTCAGACAAAATGCAACTTCCATCAGCTTCCATTCATGGTTCTATTCCTCTGGGAGCAAAGAGGACAAGTCTAATACTTCTTCCATATAGTGACCTTTCCAATGCTTGAAGATAGCTATCACATCCTCCTTGAGTCTTCTCCAGGTTAAACATCCTCAATTTTTTCAACTGATCCTCATGAGAAATTACATCAAGACCCTTCATCTTTATCATTGGTCCAGCATCTATCCTAAAATGTGGCATCCCAAACTAAATGTAGTAGTCCATATGTAATCTGATCAGGATAGAGTGCAAAAGAGCCATCTCCTCCTTCTGAATATTACACTTCTATTAACAAAGCCTAAGATGGCATTTGGTTTTGTTGCTATGTTATTCTTCTGATTCTTATTGAGTTTGCTGTCCATTAACAATCCCAGATCTCTTTTACATGAATCATTTTCTAATCCTATCTCCTTCATCTTATATGTAAGAACTAGATTGCTTAAACCAAAGTGCCTTATTTAATTACTTATTTAATTTACTTGCTTATTTAATTTAATTTAATTACTTATATAATTACTTTAACATTTATGCCTTTTAAATTTTAATATATTAGATTCTAGTCATCAAGTTAACCTATGGACATTTTTTGGTTGCTAATTTTTTTCTTTTTTTTCTTTTTTCCACTTAATAGTGTTTTATTTTTTCCAATTACATGTAAGGATAGTTTTCAACATTTGCTTTTATAAGATTTTGAGTTCCAAATTTTCTTCTCCCTCACTCTTCTCTCCCCCCTCCCCAAGACAGCATGCAATCTGATATAGGCTATACATGTACAATCACATCAAATGTATTTCCACATTAGTCATGTTGTAAAATAAGAATCAGAACAAAAGGGGAAAACCAAGAGAAAGAAAAAAAAGAAAATAGTAATCATGTACTAGTAATAGAAATCATGAGTCTTTTGGAATTGTCTTAGATCATTATATTACAGAGAAGAGCTAAGTCTATCAAAGTTAGTCATTGAACAATGTTGCTGTTACTGTGTACAATGTTCTCCTGGTTGTGCTTTCACTTTGCATCAGTTAATGTAAGTCTTTCCAGGTTTTTCTGAAATCTGCCTGCTCGTCATTTCTTATAGAACAGTAGTATTCCATTACATTCATATATCACAACTTGTTCAGCCATTCCTCAATTGATGGACATCCCTTCAATTTCCAATTCTTTGCCACCCCAAAAAGAGCTGCTATAAATATTTTTGTACAAGTGAGTCTTTTTCCCTTTTTTATGACCTCCTTGGGATATAAACCTAATAGTGATATTGCTAGATCAAAGGGTATGCACAGTTTGGTTGCCCTTTGGGCATAGTTCTAAATTGCTCTCTGGAATGATTAGATCAGTTCACAACTCCATTTGGTTGCTAATTTTATCTCTAATGCCTAGCACAGTGTCTAGAACATGGTAGGTGCTTAATAAATGCTTATTGATTAATCCAAACTGTTATTTATTCTCTCATATTTGTTGACATCTGCAAATTTAATCAACATATCTACATACCTCCATTTTTCATGGGTCCAAAGAGTTGAGCCCATAGCATAAGTGGCCAAGGTCTGCACCATGGCAGCATTTTTATTTCTAGTTATAATAAACATTTGGATATATTGAAAAACTGAAATCACATATTTTTAAAGCTTGGCCACACAAAATATAGATGTCTTTTATAATGGAAAAATACATGGGGAAAAATCCTTTATTTTGTTGTAGCACTTGATAATGATTAAAAACAAATCACAGATTAAAAAATGTTGAATGGAACTGGGTCAAGGATACAGTCCTGCAGTACTCTGCTAGAGACCTCTTTCCAAGGTGACATTGATCTACTCTGAGTCTGATTGTTCAACCAGTTTCAAATTAGGCTGTCATCTGCCTCTTATCTCTCCTACATGTCAACAAGAATGTCATGAGACACTGTCAAATGCCATGTCAAAATCTAGGCATACTCTATCTTTGGCATTCCTTTGACCTCCTGTACTAGTAACTGTGAAAAGTAAGTGAGGTTAGTCTATCGTTATTTATTCTTGATGAGTCCACGCTTGCTGATTATGACCATTACTTAACCTTTTAAGTACTCATAAGCAATTTTTAAACATAATCTTTTCTAGAATTTTCCAAAAATCAAAGTCAAGTTCATCAGCCTATAGTTTAGAGAATCTACCATCTTTACCTTTGGAAAATAAGTACACCATTAACCTACCACCAATCCTATAGCACCTCTCTTGTTCTCCATGATTTTTTTAAATAATTACTTGAAGCAATTTAGCAATGACTGCCACTATTTTTTTCTTTTTTTGAAAGTGTATTTATTTTTATTCTGAACTTAAAAAAAACACCGAATAAAATGAGTATTTCATATACAAGTAGAACCAAAAAAAGAGTATTTTATATTAAACCATGAATCTTTAGTAAGTACAACTTTCTTTTTCCCTTGAAGCATATAATGAATGCACCATGCAACTTCCATAGTTGCCCTACTTGTCTGTGTCCTTCTCCAACAGTATTTTTTTTCAATAACCTTAGAGAAAACTCTTCTGGAACTGGTGACTTGAATAAGTTGAAGTTGGTGAGATGCTCTTTTACTATCTCCTCATTTACCTGAGTTTCAATTGCTTGTTGATCCATTTTTATTCTACGCTTCCCTTGAAGATGAAATTCTCATTCTGAATTCTCTTTGGTAGAAGAAACAAAAGCAAAAGTAGATTCAGCAGTTCTTCCTTTTCTCTGTTATCCATTATCAAGATCCAATCCATCCTAAGCTGCAATCTTATCACTTTCTTTATCTTATTTTTGCCCCCAACATAGTACCTGGAAAAAAAAAAACAAGCTATGACATAATTTTATCAAGATCATGCCATGATATTTTTATGTCCATCCTCAGAAACCTCCTCTTTACATGTTTCTTTTAACTCTAAGCTTTTTGACTAGCTCTTTTTGCATCTATGTTGATCTCTTTAAACTGTTCTCCCTCTCCTCCCTTTACTTCTTTATTAGAACAGCTTTTGTTATAAGATTTTGTTCTTGAGAGCCTCCCATCCAAACTGAGCTGGCTTCTCCTCCAGATGGAATTTTACCTAATTTTTTTTTATGTGAAATGTTTATAATCTGCTCTTCCCAAAATTACAGCATGTACTGGACATGTCTCAGTTTTATTCTTATTATCAATCACAAACTCTTAAATACTGTGATCAATTCTTCCTGATGTTCCCAGCAATTCTTCTTCAGCAGCCATATGGATAAGGTCCAGAATAGCAGCTACACTACTTATTTTTGACATTTTTTGAAGAATGAAATTGTCATTAATGTAAGTCAAGAATTCATTATAACAGAGGTGAGACAAGGTCAAGCCTATCCCGCCTAGTGGACTATGCAACAAGAATAAGCCCTCATGTTTGGAACCTACACTTCCTATGAGACTCCTGGCCCTAAGACGTAGGTTTCATTGCAGGTGGGTGAAACTTTAGATTCCAGCAGGAACTGTTCTGATAGTTCAGATAATGTAATTTCAGTGAAGGAATGGGGGATGAGGAAATGGAAACAACCTCTGGACATTTCTTTTTCCTTACAGTAGGAGAATCAAAAGAGCATAGTTCAAGGAATCAGATTACCTGGTTATTACACTTATTAGCTACATGACCTTGGGTGAATTACTCCACCTTATTATGTAAAGCACTTGACAAACCATAAAGCACTATATAAATGCTAGCTACTATTATTCCATTTTATTTTCTATATTATTTCCATCTATCCCAAACAAGGTATCCATATTAATTTCCCTTTAGTACTTTCCTCCTCAGGACCTTCAGTACTTGCCAAATAAAATCCCAATCTACCCTGCAAGGTTAAAAACAAATTGACTAGGGTCTTGAATGGCAGCTTGAGGAGTTTGAATGGTGTTTACAAATGGGAGCCAGTGAAGGTTTTGAATAGAAGAAAGGATCCAAAAAGCAATCTAAGAATACCAATCTTCCCCACCTTTCTCCATTCCATGTTCTCACTAGACCCTGCATTTATCTAACCCTCCCATTCAGACAAGACTTTTCACTGTTCCCTGAATATACTTTTTGCTTTTCCTTTGAAGGACTTTTATTTATGTTGTTTCATTTGCCTGCAATATATATAAGGATACTTATAATCACCCTATTCTACTTGGTCAGGGTGGCTTTGTCAGAAGTGTGAATTAGGAGTGACCAAGTCCTAGATATCAATCAATCGAAAAACATTTTAACAATGTCAAAAAAAAGGAAGTATATTTGGATCAATTGAGGGACTTGGTCAAACCCTGTGGGTTTTCTATCAAATAGCAGACTAGTTCAAACCTCAGAGGTTCTTGAAGCATAAAAGGAGGACAATTCCAGCCAGCCTCTTGAGAAAAAATAATTTAGAGGAAGGGAAGGATAAGTTCTTCAGGTTTCCTTCTTCCTCTTAATCCTCTGACTCTCAGAGAAGGACCTCATGAACTTCAGAGGCCTGGAGGATCTGAACTTTTTTTGGGGGGGCAATTGGGGTTAAGTGACTTGCTCAGGGTCACACAGCTAGTAAGTGTCAAGTAAGTGTTCAGTCTGAGGTTGGATTTGAACTCAGGTACTCCTGACTTCAGGATCGGTGCTCTGTCCACTGCGCCACCTAGCTGCCCCAGGATCTGAACATTTGCACCAGCATCTTTGAGCTGGTAGTATCCCCAGAGAAGCAGTGATTGGCAACATTTTTGCATCTAGAACCAAGGATAAAGTATGCACACAGAAGAAAGGCAAATTCAAGACTCTAAAAGCTATGATAGATATAGAGGAAACATCTTGGAGATTCCAACAAAAGGACCTTCAGAAGTTGTTAGTCGGACATGCCAAAAGGTAAATTGTTTATATTTTTACAAAAAAAAAATATTTTCCCATTCCTTTAATTATTTTTAAAGTTGCCATTTAAATCAGCCATATTGGTAGGGAATAAGGTCTGGATCTGCTAAAAATCACTTCTTGCTTTCTCATCAATATTATTTCTTTTCATTCTAAAACGGGAAAAAAAAAATCCTCTTGTTTGCCAAACCAGTTCTTGCCATCATTTTCAAAATGAAGAACCTTTACAAGTTGCCAGCCTCTTGAGTTTCCATCCTGTGTCAGAATGCATTTTATTACTGGCCCAGATGAAAGTAATGACTTCTGCCTCAGGTGGGTCCCCTAAAGCTGGGATTGCTTAATGGAAATAGAGATTTTATCTCCCACATGAATTTAAGTTTTATATATTTTTAAAAAGTATTAACAATTGAATATGACTTCTAGCAAATGTCATGAAAACATCGAGTTAAGCATGGAGGAAGGGTAAGAAAGTAAAGGTGTAGATATGGGTGCTGTGTGTGTGTGTGTGTGTGTGTGTTTGTGTGTGTGTGTGTATGTGTGTATGTTTGGGTGAAGGACAGGGCAGAGAGATCCGTTTCAGCACAAAGTTATTAGGGAGGAGAAGAATAACTTGATGAATGTTAAATTGTGTTAAATTCAATGACTGAAATACTCTTCTTTCCTTTAAGTCAGCCAATCAATCAATATTTATTGAGTATCAATTACAACTGTATTAAATGCTAGAGATAAAAAGGTAAAAAAAGAAACAAACAAAAACAAAATGAAACAGTCTCTGCTTTCAAGTAACTCAATCTAAGAAGAAGAATGTTCCACATTTGCACATTCACTTTATTTCTTTCAAATTCATTATTTCATTGGGTCTTTAGAGAACAGTTCTTAACCTGGAGTCCATGTACAAATCTCAATGGAATTGAATGGGAAAACTGATTCCTTTTATTCCAAATCTGCAGCTTTCTACACTGTTTCCTGTAGGCAATTAAGAAGAGTGCAGACTCTCATTTGGCTAATATGAGATTTTACCTAGAGGAAGGGGAAGGGGAGAGACTATTTCCCCTGAGATTAAGCTGTTGATGGGCCTTTACCCATCATAGTATTATTCCCACCATCAGCATCTTTATTTCATTATAATTGGTTTTCTTTGTAATCCTAAACATTTTATTGTATGCATTTAAAAACATTATTCTGAGAAGGGGTCCATGGGCTTCAACAAAAGGAGTCCATGATACAGAAAAGTCAAGAACCTTTGTTATAGCCTTAATATATAGGTAGATGATCAATTTTTGTACCAAGGAGATGATGTCAGACCACAGTGTTCTTACACTGGAAGGCTTGTGCTGGGATAATGCTATCATTAGCCTCTAAATTTGTGCTCTCAATTGCAAAACCCCAGTCAACCTTCCATGATTATGCATGTCTGAGTAGAGCTATCTTATGTATTATTATGCCCATTTTACATAGGATGAAACTGAACCCAGAAGGCTAGCCTGTCCTGCCAGAGTCACAAAACTAGCACATACAGTACTAACTTAAGCAAGAAGCAGTGGGCTGAAACCCTAATAGGAAGTTTATCCTTCACAAAGAACTTCTGGATCCAAGGACTGGGAACCACCCTTAAAGGATTTCCAAGGCTTTTATCTGACCTAGGTTTCAGAGTTGGACTGGCCCTGAGAGATGACCCAGTCAAACCCATTTATTTTATAGATGAACATGGTGGAACTAGCAAAGCCAAGATTGGAACCAAGGCTTCTGATTCCAAATCTACTGCTCTCTGTACTGTTTCCTGTAAGTATTTAAGAAGAGTATAGACACTCATCTAGCTAATATGAACTCTTACCCAGAGGAAGGGGGAGAATACCTTCCCTGAGACTGAGCTGTCGATGGGCCTTTACAAACCATCACATAATTATTCCCACCACCTAGCACTTCCCTGAAGACTGAAAGCTTAAAATCTTTCAGGCTTCACTGTGCTAACACATCTGGATTATTTTTTTTTTAATTTGGTCTTGTCTTTTTTAACCCAAGTAATTTCCTGGTGATGCTTTCCATTCCAGAAACTCTTTTTGAGGTTTAAACTCTCAGACCCTAGGGAGGAGGCCCTGAGTTTCCTTTGTCTGTTTCACAAGGCCATGTGCCTCATCTCTACAAGTCACCGTTCATTAACCCAGGGTCATATTTTCCACATGAAGTCACCCAACATGAAGTGAGTGTCTTTCTGCAGCAATTAGGTTTCCACTCATGTGTGAACATAGCTGCTGGCTAAATATTATTTCTCTAACAGTAATGAGTTGCTCATCCCTGCCGCTGCCACTCGCGACTTTGGTAACACCTACAGGCAAGTGCCTCTGAGGTATGTGGATTCACTTCCTTTCCCAGAAAACTGTGCTGGACACAATCTCCTGTTTGTCAGGACACAAAAATGGGCTGGCAGTGTTGAATCGGATGTTATTCTTGGTGTCTGTTTCATTTTATTTTATTTTTTTCCTCTGTTGCTTGGAAAACACAGCTCATCTTGATCAGGGACAAGACCATCTGAACATTCCTTTAGGTCTGTGGCCATGAGAATGGTGGCTGTTATTTATTTCCTAGTAGCCCTTGGCTCTGTCACCTTGGGCTCATTCAAGGAAACACATTTTGTGCCAGGGATATCAGCCCCAGTGAACTCCAGTGCCAGGGGAAACATAGCAGCCCAGAGGAATCCAACCCACTAAAGAGGGCTTCTTCTCCAGGGAGGACAGAACTCACCATGCAGAATGCCACTCAGGCACCTGAGTCAGAAAGAGGCATCAAGTATCTGTCTCAGTAGGTTATTGCCCTTCTCCAAAGAGCCCAAAGGAAGGTTCATTGCTAAGCTTTCCCTGATCTGCGCCATCCAACTGACATAAGACCCTACTAGGCAACAGAAGTACCTTTTCTGGGGTCACCAAGAACATCCACGTTTCCCTTCCACTTCCCTGTAGTTCTTTCTTACCACCTTTTCCCCTTGTGGCCTCTTGACTGCCTGCAACCCCTTTCTTCTGGTTCCACTGTAACCCAAGCAGAATCTCATGGTCCCAACTTCCTTTTTCTCAGATCCTGTGCTCCTCTCCTATTCTTTTAAGTGTGACCAAAAGCAGAAAAAAAAACTATTAGGTAAACTGATCCTCAATGATAGATAAATGATAGATACACAAATAATCAAACGACAGATAAACAAATGATTTATAGAGATAGGCAGACAGAAAAACAGACAGAGATAGATATAGATAGATAGTGGACAGATACACAGATAGTCAAATGTACAGAAAAATAGATGATTGATGGAGCCAGAAGACAGACAGGTTGATAAATAGCTAGATGATAGATACACAGATAATCAAATGGACAGATAAACAGATGATTTATAGAGATAAACATGCAGACAGAAAAACAGCAATAGATAGATAGATAGATAGATAGAGGATAGATACATAGATAGTCAAATGGACAGAAAAATAGATGATTGATAGAGCCAGAAGACAGATAGATAAATATCTAGATGGATGATAGATATACAGATTGTCAAATGGACAGACAAATTATTGATAGAGACAGACAGACAGACAGATAGATAAATAGAATATTTCTTAAGCATTTTACTGTATGCCAGGCACTGTGCTAAGTATGAGATACAGTCAAATAATCAACACAATTCTTGCACTTGAAGAACTTAAATTATTTTAAAATTTGATTTAATGTTTTCCATCGTTAAGAATCTACCTTCTTTCCCTTTCCCCCAAATTCCTCCCCTCACTTCCAACTGAGAATAAAAGAAAAAAATTTACATTCTAACAAAGGAAGACAATACATAAAGTAAAGTTGGAGAAAAAAGCAGGGCATCAATCCAAGGTATGATGTAGTGACTTGTCAGAGCTGGGGCACCCAAAGGTGGTGTCCAAAGTTAGAGGAGGAAAGAGGGAAAGATGCAGCTTTGGTCAGAGTACAAGCACCATGATAAGGAGATGGCCAGGAAGTGGACAAATGCTAATGGGTTATTCTTCCTTGGTAATCTTAATCCTGAGGGAAACATCTGGCAAAAGGGAGACTAATTTAGTACAAGATGACTTTCAAATCCTTCAAACCATGGTCCACAAACTCTTGTTTATTTTATCTTTGGGAAAGGGTGACTGTGGTATCTTTTTTTTCTCCTAGCATGCGGTACCCTGTTTGAAATGTATGGGTGGGTGTCAGAGAGCACCTCTGGTGTGAGGGTTTGCTGAGCCTTTTCAGGGCTGCTTATCCACCTTTAGTGTTCACCTGCCACCCAACTCTCACCTGTGGTTCCAAGAAGCTATAGCATTCTCAGCAGCCACACCCCAGTAAACCATTTTGGCAGATGGGCTAAGCCAGGTTGTGGATAACCAACAGACCTCAAACCTGTCGGTGAGTAAGAGGGGTGTCTACCCCAAAAATGTAAAGACTTCCCCTGGCCAAATAAGCAGATGAGAGCAATTTGTTCCAATGGCCTTGAAATTGACTGAAGCAGGTGCTGAGGAGTGCTTAGAGCTTGGTCAGACATTAAAGATTTCAAGGTCATCCACCTCATCCCTGGGCCATCACTAGTAATCCTGACCTTCATCTTTCCAAACTAATTCCTCTTTCAGCATCCTATGTAAAGATCAGAACACGCTTTCCAGACCCTGAGTCCCCTGAAATCAGTTATTGTTATACAAGCTATTTCTCTGCCCTCTACAACCTCTAGGTAGAGAAGAGTTCTTGGTGGCTTAGGAGGCAGAACCAGAGACAGGTGCGGTGATTGCTGTAAGAGGCCCAGGATGGAGAAACAAAGAAGAAACAGGTTTTCAAGTCTATAGGTTTTAAGATGATCTGTCTATCATCTATCTATCCATCCATCCATCCATCCATGTATCTCTAGATCTATCCATCCATCCACCCATCTATCTATCTATCTATCTATCTATCTATCTATCTATCTATCTATCTATC
>NW_020954580.1:7232162-7282042 GCF_900497805.2 Vombatus ursinus | reverse complement strand
ATCTATCTATCTATCTATCTATCTATCTATCTATCTATCTATCTATCATCAGTTAAACTACCAGTTTATCTAAATAGTTTTTCGCTGCTTTTGGTCACACTCAAGAAAATAGGAGAGAATCATGGAATTAGAGGAAGTGAAAGTTTGGGTCATGAGATTCTGCCCAGGTCCCATTGGAATCTGAAAGAAGGGGGTGGCAGGCAAACAAGAGACAACATGAAGGGGAAAAAAGTAGAGAGAAGGAAAGACAGAGAAAAAGGGGAAAACTAGATGTTCTTGGTGATCCCAGGACATTTTTAGTTTTATGGACTACTAAAAATTCATCACAGA
The DNA here is from genome assembly GCF_900497805.2 of Vombatus ursinus. Lineage (NCBI taxonomy): Eukaryota > Metazoa > Chordata > Mammalia > Diprotodontia > Vombatidae > Vombatus > Vombatus ursinus. The sequence goes on along the minus strand of NW_020954580.1, from coordinate 7,281,712 downwards.
CTGGTGTCAGTTCTTGGACTTGTGGTTGGGAAATTACCTTGAATGCCTTAACCTCTGTGGATGTTGTGGGGAGAATATATCTGACTGTTTCAATTTCATTCCCACTTACCTCATCAGGACCATTGTATTCTAATTGTTGCTTGAGGGTATGATGAATTTGCCTTGGCCTAGGAACCAGGAAGCTGGTGGTGCCAGACCCTTCAAAATGGAGCCTACAGATAGCATTAGTTACCAATCAAGAAAATGTATAATTTAGAACCAGATTGGTCCATGGTCTCCGATTAGTGGTCTCCAGTATAAAGTTGGCACACAGATGATGCACCTGGCTATCAACTGAGACTCTGTCCATTGGCTGGTCACCTTCATTTCCTTGGCCGCAGTAAACAGGGTCATAAATCTTTCAATTGGCAATGAGTACATCCCCAAGCAGGGCCTATAGAGATTCTATAGAAGGTATAGTTTTAGGTGTCCTCTCACCTCGCCTTTCAGCACCTTTTACCACTACCCTCACCTCTTCTGCTAGATGCCTAACTCCCTCATAATCCCCATATCTGGACAGACATCTCTCTGGTCCCCACTACAAGGTACCCTACTCAAGCGTCAACGTTTTGTCAGTATCCCAAGCCACAGTTAGGACTATAGATCTAGACAGGACCTCTGAGGTTATCTAGCTCAACATCCTCATTTTATGAATGATGAAAATGAGGCCCAGGGTAGTTAGACATGCCCTTGATCACACAGCTTATAGTTGGCAGAACCAGAATTCAAACCCAGGTCCCATGACTCAAGAGTCCATACTCTTCCACAGAGCCACCAACTCTAAGCCTTTCTATTCTACCTCCTGACCATGAACACTTTCCTGCTCTGTGTCTCATTCCCATTCAGATAGCTTGAAGAGCAGTTTTATATATTAAGGACAGGCAACTCCCCAATTCAAGGGTATCCTTGCACAATATTTGCATCTTAACTAAGGAATACTAGAGATGAAGTCTTAATATATGACTTTCTAACAGGGAAATTTCAAACACCACGACAGGCCTGAGAGGAATCTTATTTTGGTGGTGGTGAAGGAGATTTAAGGGTTCGAGGAACCCTCCAATTGCACTGAATAGACAATCGCTTGCTTTGCCTGTGTGTAATAAAGGCCTCAAGTGTCTCATTATGTTGTCTCTGTGGTTTTGTTCATTCCTATGCTAAATCTGTGGTGCCCCATCTACTCATCCAGGCAGATTTTTCTGAGGCATAAGGGATTTCTTAAGGGTCCCTTTAGCAGTTTGAGAAGGGAATTAATTCTTTCAGACCTTCTCTATTCAATGGCACATAAATCTCATCACCTTTCTCCCACTTCTGGGCGTTCCCTTAAACCAAGCCAACATATACCCTTTACCCCGCCCCCCCCAACCATCCCTTAGCCTATTAAACTGTCTTGGATCATTTAAGCAACCTCTAAAATCCCATCTCCTCCATAAAGTCTTCCTAGACTAATTGGAAAACACTTTTTTTTTTTCCCAATCCCACCCAGGCTAAACTTGAAACTACAGGAATTACCCCAACCCCACTAAGATCACAAACACTATAGAATCACAGAATCTTAGAACTGGAAGACACCTTAGAAAACACCATCCAGTCCAATCCATGTTTATTGTTGTTGTTGTTCAGTTATGTATGACTTTTCATTACTCCATTTGGGGTTTTCTTGGCAAAGATACTGGTGTGGTTTGTCATTTCCTTTTCCAGTTCATTCTACAGATGAAGAAACTGAGTCAAAAAGAGTTAAATGACTTGTCCAGGGTCACAAAGCTAGTAAGTGCCTGAGACCAGATATAAACTCACAAAGCCTGGCACTCTCTCCACTGTGCCACCAAGATGCCTCTAGTTCAATCTATACCCTCTATAACCTTCCCAAAAAACTGGTCATCCACTCTCTGTTGGCAGATTTCTAGTAAAGAGGAAATGAAAAAGCCTTTCTACTTTTGAACCTCCCTAATAGTTAAAGCTAAGTATATATTTTCCCCTACCATCAAGCTTAAATATGCCTTTCTTCACATAGGAAGATAACCTTTTTTTTTCCAAATGTCTTAGTAAAAGATTAGCATTGATTACTAATATAGCCAATTAAAATTGCTAGATAATGATTTGCATTTAAATGAACTAATGGAAATGCATAAAGTATCATAATTTTTCAGTCACCTCTAAATCCTCATCAGGATTATTTATTTATTCACATTGAATTTTTTTTCTCTTATTGGAAGATAATGCATATTCTATTCTTCCATGTCTTTTCCTTTTTTTGCACTATTTTATACAGATCTTTCAAGATTTCTTTGTGTACATCATTCTTCTCAGGATTTCATTACACGAAGGCACCAACATTTATTCAGCCATTCTGCTATTGTTAGGTCTTTAGATTGAAATGTAAAAGCCAGCTTGAAGCTTAACATCCAAGAAAAAAACAAAAACGAACAAACAAACAAAACAAAACAAACAAAAGAAAAACTAAGATTTTGGCAACTGGTCTCATCACTTCCTGGCAAATAGAGGGAGAAAAAATGAAATTATTGTCAGATTTTATATTCCTGGGCTCAAAAATTACTGCAGATAGTGACTGCAGCCATGAAATTAAAAGTCACTTGCTCCTTGGAATGAAAGCTATGGCAAACCTGGACAGCATACTAAAAAGCAGAGACATCATTTTGCTGATGAAGATATCATCAAAGCTATGGTTTTTCCAGTAACAATGTATGGCTACGAGAGTGGGACAACAAGGAAAGCTGAGTACTGAAAAAGTGATGCTTTCTAATTGTACTGGAGAGGACCTTTGGGAGTCCCTTGGACAACAAAGAGATCAAATCAATCAATACTTAAAGAAGCTAATTCGGACAATTCACTGGAAGGTCAAATACTGAAACTGAATACTTGGGCCACATAATGAGAAGATGGGACTTATTGGAAAAGACCCTGTTGTTGGGAAAGACCGAAGGCAAAAGGAAAAGGAGATGGCAGAGGATGGTTAGATAGTGTCATGGAAACGATTAACGTAAACTTGGATAGACTTCAGGAGAGTAGAAGACAGAAGGGCCTGGCATACTGTGGTTCATGGGGTCACAAAGAGTCAGACAGGACTGGATGATTCATCATCAACAACAACGGTAAAATCTTTAAGCAAGACAGAATCATCCAGTCCAACTTGAAATATCTATGCAGCCACACCATATACATATGAAGAGCTCCAGGGACAAACAATTCCTAAGGCAGTACATTCCATTTTTCAAATAGCTTTATTTATTAAGAAGATTTTACTTTCATGGAGATAAAATATGCTTTTCTCTAAATGTCCCTTCTGATCTTGGGTCTGCCTTATAAAGCAAAGCAAAACAACTATAACACTCTATTTCTCATGATAATCCATTAAATCCTCATTTTCTCAAGTCTTCTCTAGGTTAACATCTCCAGTGCCTTTAACTGGTTCTCTTGTGGTAGGAGTCCTTAACCTCGTTTGTTTACTAGACTCTTGGTACTATGGCATAGAACACTGGGCCGGGAGTCAGAAACACTCATCTTCCTGAGTTCAAATCTGGCCTCAAGAACTTATTAGCTGTGTGACTCGGGGCAAGTCACTTAACCCTCTTTGCCTCAATTTCCTCATCTGTAAAATGAGTTGGAGAAGGAAATAGTAAACAATTCTAGTATCTCTGCCAAGAAAATTCCAAATGGGGTTACAAAGAGTCAGATATGACTAAAATGACTGACCAACAACAAAGCTTATGGACAGGGTTGTTCTGGTAAATGTTCAACAACTGGTTCTCTGGGAGAAAAAAAAATACTTGACACACTTTTGAGTTTAATCTTCATTATTAACATTTTATCCACTGCTTTCTTAAGTCTAGAAATCAACACAACAATAAATCAGGCCTTGATTTATAGTATTTGCCAATTTCCAAGGTAAATGAAAATTTAACAATCAGGCTCCAGCACACCCCTGCCTATTGACCTGTTTCTCAGAACAAGATTTTTAAATGCATAAAATGTAATGTATGAGATTATAAAGAAAAATCAATTATATGTATGTAAAGAAATTTACATGATAACTTTATTGTATATTTAAAAGGATTAGCAAGTTGTAGGTAATAGACTTACAGCTTCATGTACAATCATTTTTTTTTACCATTTTGTGTTATAGAAATGTTTTTATTATTCCACAAATTAAACCTAAAATAAATAAATGTGAAAAAATATAATACAATTATCAATTTTCTTTTTAAATTTACAGACCCCTAGTTAGGAATCCCTATGACCTATGGCAGAGCTTCAAGTCTGCTCATCATTCTGACAACTCAGCTACTCTGGATATGTTCTTACTTTTCATGATCCTTCCTAAAAACATAGCACCCAGAATTTAAGATAATATTCCGTGTACGGTTCACCCAGGGCTGAACACATCAAGACTATCGTTCCTCTTCTTTCCAACACTGTGGTTGTCTTAATTCAGTTTTAAATCACGTTAGCTTTCTTGTCTGCCAAGACACTGTTAATTCACACTGAGGAGCAGGAAGGATCCTGGAATTTGTGGACAGGAGGAAAGTATAAGAAAGGAAGGGGTCAGACTGTGAAGGGCCTTAAATGCTGAACAGAGCACTTAATTTATAGTTCAACTTGGAGGTTCAGGCGAGCCACTGGAGTTTAACAAGTATTGAGTTGGGGGCATAGGGGGATGGTGTGGCATGTTAGGACCTGGACTTTAGATCACTTTGGCAAATGACGGGATGCAGGGGTGTACTGGTAAAGGCTCTTCAAACAAATGTAGGATGTGACTTAAAATTTAGCATTATTAATATTTTCTCCATCAATTCCTTAAGTCCAGATAATCAACACAATAATCAATCAAACTCTGATTTGTAGCATGTGCAAATTTTTCTGAAGTAGAAATGCTTGCACTAAACATGAATAACTGGCTCTCAGCAGCTGGTTTGAGCTGGCTCCAGCATACCCCTGAATAGAGGATATACTGGAGTGAGGATGTAACTATATGTGTTTATATGTATATACATGTATATATATATATATATATATGTACATACATACATACATACATGCATGCAACACACAGTATAAATATAAAGCAAATAAATACAAACTACTAAAATACAAAGTTTTTAGGGGGAAGGACACTTAGCCATTAAGGGGATTAGGAAAGGTTTCATATAAAAAATTGTACCTGGACTACACTGAAAAAGAAGAGAGGGAAAGAAGGCATGAAGAAGATATATGACTGATCTGAGATGAGAAGGAAGGGAGAAGTTGACAGTGAGTGGCTTCAGGTTATGTTTTATTTTTTTTTCCATATAGTAAGAGTGTGGTATTCACCTGAAAGGGTGAGGTGAAAGAATCACAGTCACATGAAAAGAAACTAGATGGTCTCATCATTCAGCTTCTTCTGCATTAGCTACACCTAATTCAGCCTGCTTGTCCACAATGATATCATTCATTGCTCCAGAAATGCACCTGTCCTTTATTTGTATAAAATATACAATAATAACTGACATTTACTTAGTACTTTATGTCTTTCAAATGTTTTTTATATCTTATTTCATTTGATCCTTTCAGTAATCCTATAAATTATTATTCCAATTCTATAGATTAGGAAACTGAGGCTAAATGACTCTCCCAGGATCACACAACTACTAAGTATTCAAAACAGGATTCAAACTCAGATCTTTTTGACTAGTGCTTTATCCATTATACCATACTGAGTCTCAGTAGAAGCCATCCATTTTACCCACTGGTGGATCTGTTCAATGTATGCTTTTTAGTCATCTGTACGTTGTCTACAAAAGTTCTATTGCACGAAAGGTAACAGAAGGTTAACATGACAGGAAAATCTTTTAGGATATTGCTGGAGACAGAGTCTGTTTTCTGAGTCAATCACAGAGAGAGATGTCATCATCAAGGAAAGTGGAAACCCTACATTTAACCCATAACATCACAGTGCCTATGGTGATTCCAGAAGAAGTAAAAATGGCACTAAAGACAGGGAAAATAGCCATATTGAATTACACCTGCATAGGCATGTATGTATATGTATATATACACATTGAGATCCCTCCTGGAAGCAATACAGTTGTGAAGGGATTTAGGAACTAATTTACAAGAGATATAAAGGGAATGGGAAATGCCAGAGGTGTGGAAAAAAATCCTGGACCTTACTATTATCCAAAAATGTTACCTGAACAACAAGAACTGCTGATCTATTTGTCTCCTATCTCAGCTATACAAAACCTTTATGGGAGCATCTCCACATGAATCGAGGCCATCTTCAATAAGGGTCTTACAAGTAGAATTTCACAAACAGTATTCAACAATGGATCGCAATATAAGACCTCATTGTGTTTTTTTTAATTATGAAAAAGTATTCAACTTGGTAGAACCAAACACCACATTTCCCATCCATACATCAAGAACATTCTGCATTCTATGGAAGATGTATGAACAGAAATACTATTCACTGAGTTCTGACAATAAACATCATATGAGGTATAAAATAGGGAGATGAAAAGGTACAATGGAAAGCAGTGTACACTAAGCATCACATAAAGGATACATACTGGCAAATTATATGGGTGTTCATGAGAAGAAGAGATCTCTTTGTGTTGATGGTCAGGGAGGATGTCTAAAGGAGGTAAGACTTGGGTAGGACTGTGAAGGGTGGATAGAATTTGAAGAGAACATTGACTTCCCATTCTTTGTAGCTGGGGAGAATATTATCAGTGAGGGAAAGGGGGAGACAAAATTCAGGGCATGTTCAGGGAAGAATGAAAGGACTAACTTAAGAGCTGATGGATTTAGTGGGTGATAAGGTAGATTGGGGCCTGGTTAGTGAAGGGTGTTGAATCTCAGACCAAGGAGTTCAGATATTATTTTATAGGTGAAAGAGAGTCAGGAATGGTTTGTAAATAGGAAATGGCCTACTTAAGGCTAAACCTGTTGGTTAATCATTCAACAAGCATTAAGTGCCTACTATGGACAATTGGGAAAAATAATTCATCAATGATATTATTATTCAAAAAAGGCAACTGAGAACATTAGTAATTATCTGCCCATGTGCCTAATCTCTCAATCGCTATAAAATCCATATGAAAAAACTGTACACATATCCAGGGCACTCTTGTTGGAATATAGAGATGAGATGTTACAAACAATAGTCCATAACAGACCACATCTTTACAGTTTCACAATTTAACCAGCAAGCATATAATAAGTACTTACTGTGTGCAAGGCACTATACAAGATCTTATTTGATCAAGAAGTCCTCCCATATGAGGCAGCTAGGTGACATAATGGATAGAACACTGTGCCTAGAGTCAGGAAGACCTGAGTTCAAATTTGACCTTAGACATTTACTAGCTGTATGACTCTGGGCAAGTTACTTACTCTCTGTATGCTTTAGTTTCCTCAACTATAACATGGGGGTAATAATAATACTTACCTCCCAGGGTTGTTGTGAGGATCAAATGAGATAATAGTGTGTGGAACATAGTAGGCACTTAATAAATACTTATTCTCCTTCCCTTCTCCCCCATCCATAGTTGTGAAAGATATACCCTTCCATTCTTCTCTAATTTATTTATGGTATGACCTTTTATATCTAGATCATTTTGTAGGTGGAACAATCCCAAGTGATTTGAGGTGACCCTAGAAGAAAAGCTGGTAAAATGAATGTGTAAATCACAGGAGTTAAAAATACAAGAAAGTGTGATGACAAGAATTGTTAGTATTTTTCATAAATAAATATGGAACCACTCACTGACAGAACAACCTCCCCATGCCCAACATCCCAGGTCAGGCCTTACCAGTATATTCTGGGTTGGATGGTTTCCATTTCCCTTCCTTTTGAGGTAAAAGTGTTCCTTCTTCCAGGTCAGATGAGAAAACAATTTGAACCAACCCCCATGTGTAGGATGGGGGGCAGATGGCAGGAAGGATAGAATGAAGAGTGAGAAATGGAGAAAAGGGATGAAAGTGATATATGATAAAGTTCCACCTATCATAGACACCACAGAATCACAAAATTTTGGAATGGGAGGGGACATCTGTGGCATCTTGTTGCAGTTGCTTCAATCATCTCTAACTCTTTGTAACCCCATTTGGGGTTTTCTTGGCAGAGATACTAAATTGTTTTGCCATTTCCTTCTCCACTGTGGCATCCGATCTGATCCAGTTATGAAAGGAGTTTTACCCATGACATAGTTGTTAAGCATTCATCCAACTTCTACTGGAAGACTCTCAAGGAAGGTGAATTCAATATCACTCAAGGCAAGACATTTCCCTTTTGGGCAGCTCTAGCTGTCAGGAAGTTGTTTTTCCCTGACATCAAGACCAAATTTTTCTCTTTGAAAGATGGTCCATATAAAATAAGTATATAGCCATATTCTGAGAAACTCAGGCTAACACCTGTGTTATCAGCCTGATATTATTATCAGCCACCCATTATTAAAGAATATTAGCTCTGGAATGCACCTTAAAAAATTATCTAGTTCTACTCCATGGCCCCTACCTACCTCCTTTAAGGATGAAGGTATTGAAGCTCAGAAAGGAAAAGTAACTTGTCAAGGTCATGTGGCTAGTATTATTGTTCAGTCATTTCAGTTGTGTCTGTCTCTCCCTGACCCTGTTTGGGGTTTTCTTGGCAAAGATACTGGAGTGGTTTGCCATTTCCTTTTCCAGCTCATTTTGCAGACTGGGGAACTGAGGCAAACAGGGTTAAGTGACTTGCCTGGGGTCACACAGCTAGTAAGTGTCTCAGGCCAGATTTGAACTCAGGAAGATGAGTCTTCCTGACCCCTGGCCCAGTACTCTATGTATTATGATTTGGTAGACCCCAAATGAGATGTCATTGTACCTCCAAGCCCCTTATGATAGCTGCCTGCTTCTCTCCATAATATTGTGAGTTCAGATTCAGGATTGTAGTGGATTAGTGGCAAGCTAAACTGTGAATCTGCTCTTCTTGGGACTGGAAAATGCCAGCTGTACCTCTGGACCAGAATCCTGATGAATGGATGGAGGAAAGTGAATGGATGGATATCTTGGGAGAGGTCATGCTACCTTCCCTGAGCTGCCTTTCTCATGTTCTTTCTAATCAGTCTCCTACTAGGGGAGGAAAAGAGGAAGGGCTGGTTCATAAACTGAACCATGGGAGAAACCCTTTCAGCCACAGAGCCAAGACCTTCCCACTGTTATGTAAAAGGGCTGCATCCGGAACAGTTCCTCAAGGGAATTCCCATGGGAGAGATTGGCCTTCAACTTTTATCACATAACTTTTCCTAAATTATGCCTTGTCCTAATCTCTTCTCAGGCCTCTCTTGTTTTTTCATCAAGAAACTTGCACTGGCCAAGAGTATCAAATCTGATTTCCCCCTTCCAACCCAGATTTAGCCCAATTCCCAGGAACCAGTTAGAACCCCATAGAATCCTACATCCCACAATAGGGTGGGGGATAGAAATGGAGTTGGGTGGGGTTTGGGAGAGGGGAACAGATGGGAAAAACACTGTTCTTCGAAAACAGAATGTACCTAAAACAATTCTTGGAAAGCATATGAGATTGAAACATCAGTCAACTTCATTTTTTTCTCCTAGTAAAATTAATACTTTCTCACAGGCTGTTCATCTGATAGATGCAACTGTCCATCTGAGTGAGAGTGAGGAGATACACATACATATGTATATATGTGTGTATATATATATCATATATATACTTACATATATGCACATAAATATGTATGTTTACACTATATATATACTTATGTGTGTATATTATGTGCATATACTTACAAATATGAGTGTGTGTGTGTGTGTGTGTGTGTGTGTGTGTGTATGTATGTAAAAGAAAATTTTAGGACCAGCAAGAAGCATTTGGTTTCCAGTCACTGGTGAGCTCTATGATGTCTAATTCAGTTTTTCTTTCTTGCTTTGTTCATTTCTCCTCTACCTTTTGCTCTTAATACAAACAAAGGGATCTACTATCATATTGTATGTATGCATATACGTATGTATGCATGTATATGTATCATCTACCTTTCTCATTGGCAAGAAATCCTCTGGAATTTCACCACAATCTTCATGATAAATGAGATTAGAATGGGAAAATCCATGAATTCTAGAAATGAAAGAGGACCTTGGAGAGTCCACCCATAGAGTACATGAAGAAAATGAAGGTAGTAGGAATAGAGTGATTTTCCACAATTGCCCAACAATTAGGGCATTAGAAGAGAAATAGAATCCAAATCTTCTGACTTCCCAGTCCAAATATTCTTACTCTGTTTCCATCACGTTAGTTAAACTTTTAGAATTGCTATGGCCCTGAGCACTGACTTACTGGCTGAGAACTGGTTAATGAGAACTAGATGGAAACCAACTGGGATACAATTAGTAGAAAACAGAAAGATCTAGAGTAATTGATTAGTGTTGGGTACTCCCTTCCTAAACCTTTTTTTTTTTTTTTTTAGTGATTGAACCCAGGCATTTTCTTGCATTCTTATTGCCCTCTGTGATGAGAGTTTTGGTCTGCTATTGATTATGTTTCCTGAGACAAGAAGAAGCATGATCCACTGCTGAAGCATTTGTTCTGACACTGATTTAATAGAATGACAAAGTGGAAAATCCCTTGACAAAGCTGACTTTTTATAATGTATGAATTTCTTTCTTTGTCTTTGGTTGACACATCATTGAGGATCCATTATCAACTGATAGATTCATAGCCAACATGGCCTTAAAAGGAACACGAACAGGCAATGGGAAACAAGGATTTATTAAACACTGTCTTAAGTGCTAGGGATACAAATACAAGCAAAAAGAAAGATAGTTCTTGCGCTCAAAGAGCTTACATTCTAGTGAGGGAAGGCAAGGGATGATAGGAAGCTGAAAAGCAGAGGCTGGGGTGGAGAAGGTACCTATGTTGTGGCATGGTGATAGAATCCAGAGAGTGTAGAACATAACTGGTAGGGGAAGGATGCATGGTTACAAAATGGAACCCCTTGGAAGGAGCCTACCAATGGAAGAAAGATGTTGGCAAGGTGGAGGAATGTTCTAGATTAAGAAGGTAGCTTTGTGTAAAAGTCTGGAGAAGTAGAAGATAGAAAGCCAGTGAGGGAAAGAGCAGGAGAAGTCAGTCAGATACAAAGTCATTTCCCTGATGGGAAGGATCCTCAGTCAAGTGGCCCCCTTAGAAGCTAGGTCCTTCAGGAAACTGTGTACTCTGGGCAATTACACAGCCCTGCAGATAGCAGTAGAAGACATCAGTGGTAATGAAGTCAATTGAGTGTTGAGGAGTTCCTGAGCCAAGACAGGAACATGGACCAGCATTAGTGGGATAGTAATAGTCAAACAATGGAAGAGGTCCTGGACTATATTAGCTTACTAAGATTAAGGGGGAGCCAGAGCCATGAAGCATTGAGGGATAGAACCATGACATGGAGGAGAAAACCCAGACCTAGTCTTTCACTAGTAGTATGGGTTGTGTGGATTATAGAGATCTAAAGAAAGAAGTTTACTCTATTGACCCTACATGCTTTCCCTGTGTGGAGGGGCTTCCACCCCAGGTCAGTACTAGAATTCTGGAGGTCTGTTTCAAGAATTGGGAAGCTATGGCCCAAGGTCCAAATTTGGCCCACTGCTTGTTTTCATATGTCTCATGAGCTCTGGATAGTTTTTATATTTAAATAAAGTAAAACTTTATTTACAAATTGTTAAAAAAAAAACATTGGTAGCTTGTAGGTCATATAAAAACAGTGGGCTAGATTTAGCTTGTGAGCATAGTTCTACTAGGATACAAAAGGGTACGAGATATGGTCTATAGTATAATAGGGGAGAAAGACAGACACACAACTAGGGGTTTTTCAATTTTTCTGTATCTTGTACCCCTTTGACAGGGTGGGAAAACCTATGGACCCCTTCTCACAATATTTGTAAATATATAAAACAAGATACATGGGTTATAAAGGAAACCAATTATATTGAAATATAATCATCTATATATATATGCACACATACACACACACACACACACACACATATATATAAAGTTAACAAACCCCAGGCTAAGAGTCCCTGCCCTAGAGGGAACAGAACAACTTGTAGACAGAAAAAGATAAAATGTAGAACTCCTGACACTAAAGAAATCTACCAGCCACTGTATTTACCCTTACTTAGCCTACTTATAATCAGTATATTCAAATATTCCTCATATCTACTTACCCTAGATTGGTCCACAACTCACTCACAAATTCACAGCATACTCACAAACTCACAACAAGGAAGAAATACCACTTAGATCTGTAGAGAAGATGGTGTTCCACTATTCATAGGTAATTATTATCTTAGTGGTAAAAACTACAGGGCGGTTTCCAAGAGAAAAGGAGAAACAATCACCAGAAATAATTTGAGACAGAGGAAGAACAAAATGACCTGTGAAGTTTCATTTCAGCCTGAATATTCATTGATTCTATTGGTGCATATCCCAGAGTTGCCTGTCTAGAGGCAGGAGGAAGAACCAGATTATTTAACCTTTCTGGGTCTCAGTTTCCTTGCCTGTAAAATGAGGAAGCTGGATGAACTGGACTCTGAGATCTCTTCCAACTCTCGACTTTGTAGAGTCCTATTTCTGCTTCATAATAGGGGATTGTCTTCATAACCATCATAGAATGTTTAGAGTTAGAAGTGACCTCAGGAATCGTCCAGTCAGCATCCTTGTCTTAGACAAGAGACAAATAAAGCCATGAGAAGGGAAGACCTTTTCCAAGGTCAGGATTTGAACCTAGGGTTTCTGACTCCAAGCCAAACACTCTTTGTGCTACATTATGTCATTCTCAGAAAGCTAGTAGAATTCAACCCGTGGAGAGTTCCTAACACTCTAGATTTTCATATTCCTCCTACTTGACACCAACAGCACAGATAACATTTCTTTCTGGGAAGCACCTCCTTAAATTCTTCTGCCTACAGATTCCCTCTCATTGCCCACAAGTTTGGGCCTGTGTAGTAACCTCAAACAGAGCAGCAATCTGAAGGTTTGTAGTAGCCCCAGGCCACAGTAGTTTTAAGTTCCACTATCAGATGGCTTCTCAATCATCTCTAGACCAAATAGTCCCGACTTTGTCAGCCTCCTCACATATTCCCTAACTCCATTATTAACTATTGTCAAGCTGGAAAAAGTTTTCCATTTGGAGCTGGATGGCCTGGGTTCAAATACTGGCTTTGTAAGTGAAGAGAGCATGCACTTATTAAGCACCTACAAAATGTCAGGCACAGTGTCAAGCACTTTAAAAATATTATCTCATTTGATCCTTTGTCATTTACTACCTATGTGACCAAGTCACTTAACTTTTCCAAGCTTTAATTTCCCCTCAACTTAGATGGCCTTTGAGGTCTCTTCAAGGTCTAAATCTATGGTCCCATGGGTCTTATCCCAATTAGTTCAGGGATTTAACTCATTTTACCTATTTGAAGACCAGGCCTTGGTCTTTACATTCCCTGGGATACCTTTTCCCCATAACACAAACACACACACACACACACAGGCACACACACACGCACACACACAGACACTCCTACCAGTCTGTCAAAAGACAAACTAATAAAAGCATCTTGGATGGTTCAGGTCCAGCCTTGCCTCTAAGGCAAGCATTCTACCTTTGAATCATGGGATTATAGATTTATAGCTGAGAGAGAACAGAGATTATTTTGTCCAACCCCTTAATTTTACAGATGAGGAACCTGATGCCCCAGGTAATGTTGGAAGTAAATCACAGAATCTGAGAGTTGGAAGGTAACAGACACCTATTCCAAATCGTTTTTAGAAGGAATTCCCACTAGAACATGTTGAAAACGTGGCCATCCAAACTTTTCTTGAAGACATTGAAAGAACGAGAGCCCACTCCATTTTTTGGACAGCTCTAAAGGGTTTTATGCCATCAAGCATGGAGAATCTTGGTTCCCAGAATTCAAATTCTAGCACTCTTTCTTTATTATAATCTATCTTTCTTCTAGAATCTATGTAAAGAAATGGGATCAGGCTTTGCCTAATTATAGGCAACGTCCACTCACTAAAAACATTGTGAGATCCTAAAACCTTCTCTTCCTCTTTTCCTGAATGTGTGTGTATTGTTCCTTCTCTGCTCTGTAGGCTCACATAATACAGCATACCACTCAGTTTAGTACAAGGTGAGAGAGAATGAATTGAACAATGAAAACAAAAACAGAAACAAGAAACGTCCTCCTCCAATTCTATGAGACACATTTTATGAAGGACATGGTGTGAAGGATAAGTGTGAATGTACCAGAATAAGGCAAACAGAATAATAAAGGGTTGGGCCACATTTTGTATGGGGACCCATTGGAGAAATGGTATAATAGAATATTTGAGGTATGTGGGGTGGGAGTAAGGCATAAGAAGTGACTTCAAGTAATTGAAGTGTCATATTGTAGAAGAGAGACTAGACTTTTTTTGTATAGTTTTAGAGGTTAAAGTTGGGACTAAAATTGGGACAAAACCTAGATTACTAAGGAGATAATTTTGTCTTTACTACCATCCTCCTCTAAATTCTTACCTTGATAAATATCACCTTAAAAATACTGGAATGGTTTGCCATTTCCTTCTCCAGCTCATTTTACAGATGAGGAAACGGAGATAAACAGGGTTAAGTGACTTACCCAGGGTTACATAGGGGAAGGGGAGCTAGGTAATGGAAGAATACTGGATTGGGAATCAGAAGACCTAGATCTGAATCTTGGTTCATCATTTAATCTTTCCAGATCTTAGTTTCTTCATCTGTAAAATGGGGAGATCATGGCCTTCAAGTTGCCTTCCAATTCTAAATATATGATTGGAATGTATGGGGTCTTCAGAGAGGCCTAGGACCTCTGGTGTGAGGGTTTGCTGAGCCCTTTTCAGGGCTGCTCATCTATTTTTGGTGTCCATCTGTAACCTAACTCTCACCTGTGGCTCCAAGAAGCTGTAACATGTGCAGTGACCATGCCCTGGTAAAACCATCTCCACAAGATGGGCTAAACCAGATTGAGAGTCACCAATGGGTGAGTTAGTGGAGGTGTCTACCCCAAGCATGTGAAAACTTCCCCTGTGGAATAGAAGATGTGAACATTTTGTTTCAACAGCCATGAAGGCAGCTGAAGCAGGCTCTGTGGAGTATCTAGAGCTTGGTTAGACACCTAAGAAAGACATCAAGGTCCTCCACTACATCCCGGTCCATCACCAGTCATCTTGATTTTTGTCTTGCCACTGGACTTCAATGACTCTGGAAATGAGAGTGAGGCTGACAACTTGGCACAACTCTGTCTCACCTAAATTCTATTCATGCACAAAGATGTCATTTATCCTCTTTGAAATGAAGAACAAATAACAATAAGATTCTAACAGGCACATACAAATTTTGGTCCCAAATTCAAATAACTTTCTAATAATGAGTGATGTGCAAGATCAAGTGGTCGCTTTATGAGAAAGAAAAGTATTTAAGCAAGTTAGATGATTGTTGGGATAGATTGGTTCCTGCATTGGACAAGTAAGGTGGACTCGAATTCTAAGGTACCTTCCCACTCTAAAAATTCTGATTCAATGAAAACTATAACTTCCCAATTGCCTGAAAATAGGCAACCACCTGTGTAGAAGTCCTCAAATTATTGATAAATTGCACGGAGCATTTATGCACATTTTATTATAGCAGCTTGTTTTTTTCTTCATACAATCTGAATGCAGATCTTGGGAAAATTCTAGCAACAAGAAAATCTTTGATTTATAGTCAGATGGATTTGGATTTAAATGATCAATATATCAACAGGCACTGATTAAGCACCTAATATATTCTAGGCACTGCCGTAGGTGCTGGAAATTCAAAGCAACAATTCTTGTGCCCAGATGTGCTCTTCTTTTTGTCTACACTGAAGGAGTTAATTATTTAGTAAAAATGAATGTTAAATCTTTTTTTGTGTGTGTCAAATGTAGAATCAAGAACCCTCACCTATGGAATCAAGAGACCTGGCTTCTAGTTATGACATCTTGGGCAAATGATTTACCTTTCATGAAATGCAGTCTCTTTGCCTCCAAAATGAGGGAACTGGTCTAGATGATTTTTAAGGTCCCTTCCAGCCCAAACATAGGTTCATGATTCTAGGAGGCATTTTTTTTTAAAGAGACTTCTCTACTCAATAGTAGTCCAGCTGGTTGTAGCAGAATATGATGGACTGACGCATCATTAAGTATTTAGCCACAACATTGACTTGAAATTAGTGTTAGAGGTCAGTCAAGTGAGGGTAGGAGGAGAAAATAGGAAGAGGCAAGATAACTTTTCCATCTGTAACATATGTATTTCTTGCAGTTCATGGGGCATATGTTAAAGATGTATCTGAAGAAATATCTTTAATAGTTTTCAAAAAAAAGATTAGCAGGATGTCCTGATATTTAAAAGAGATAACATGTCTATATGTGTGTATACATATATTATATATATTATATATATACATATATACTCATTATTTATATTTGTAATATGCATATTGGCAAATGTGTACACATATGGCTAGCTATTGAACTATTTCTAGAGTATGTTTTGAATGTTTTATGTCATGAGGTTCAGTATATATGGATATTCTGACAGCTTCTTGGTGCTATAATATGTTCCATATTGTGAGATCCATTTGAAATAACTAGGTAATATATTTTAGGAAGCACATTAAAACATATCCAGATATAGAAAGTCTCTAGTTGCTGGGCTCCAATACTCAATAACCCATAATGACTTGCAAGCATCTTGTGGTCGACTGCTTCATGACTCTCTAGGCTAGTACCCTCAATATCAAGCTTGACCACAGGGGTCTGGGTTGTGTCTGTCATACGCAGAAGTAGGGTTGGTCAAGAGACTCCCTATACTCAAGGGACAGAACCTTTAGGAGAGAGACGAGGGCTCTGCTATTTCCTATTATTATGTGTGATGAAACTACCAGGCTCACCAATTACGTTCAACAAGCATTTTTGGCACTGTGTTGAAGAAAAATAAAACATGGTCCCTGCCTCAAGGAGCATTATTTTATTAAATCCAAATGGCTCCTTTCATAGTCATCTCTACTACTATCACATAGAGCCTTAAAGACTCTTTGCCTATGGGTTTAGCCCTTGAAGAATTTCCCTACCCTCTTAGTCTTTTCTACCCAAACTTCTCCATGACTATAAGGCAAATCTCTATCAGATGTCTTGAATGCATAAAATCTTTTTGCCATCATTATGAGGCAGACAAACGATTTTCTACAGTCTACTACAGGAAGGCACAGGACATTGTTGGGAGGTAGTGTGGAGCAATGGATAGAGAAGGCAATGGATTTGGAAATGGAACCATGTTCAAATCCCAACTGTAATGCTAGTCATGTGACTAAGGGCATCGACTTCACTTCTCTGAGTCTTAGTTTCCCCATCTCTAACATGGGAACAATAATAATAAATATAGTGCCTACATTACAGAGCAGCTGTTCATTTCAAAAGAAATCACCTATATAGTGCTAATAAGATATTTTTTGCTGTTCTTACAAACTCTAGCCTCATGTGTCTCAGGAAATAAGTCTCTCCTCTCTCTTCTCTCTCTCTCTCTTTCTGTGTGTGTGTGTGTGTGTGTGTGTGTCTGTGTGTTCAAGTGTGTGTAAAAGAGACAAAGATAGAGGCAGAGAGGAGAAAGGAGAGGAAGAGAGACAGAGACAGAGATTTAGAAACAGATTCTGCCACTTACTAACTGTATGACCTTAGGTAAAACATTTTATTTCCCTGAGTTTCAATTTCTGCATCTCTAAAATTGTAGGGGGAAGGGAGCCAGACTGATTGAACTAAATCAATGGTTCTCAAACCTTTTTTTTTGTCCTAGAACTCCTTTACACTCTTAAAGTTTATTGAGGAACCCCCCAAAAAGCTCTTGTTTAAGTGGGTTGTATGTATCACTATTTACAATATTAAAAATGAAAACGTCACTACTATTATTAAAATAATTTTGATCTCATGGACCTTCTGGAAGGGTCTCAAGAACCCCCAGGGAGGTATCTGAGGTCTTTTCCATTCTATCCTTACTACTGCTATAACCTTGGGCAAGTTACCTAACTTTCTGAAGACTTACTTTCCTCATCTGAAAAATGGGAGAGTTGGACTAGTTGGCCTCAAGTCTTTTCCATTTCTAAATTGATAAAATTATGATTTATGATGATACTTGATTCTGGATTCCTCTATCCAGAATCTGCTTTAGCTTTCTGAGAAACTTGTTTCCCTCTTTATGTTGCTTTTGCCATAAGACTAAGCAAAACTCCTCTCAACCCTCAGACTGAAATTTCTTTCTGACTGACCCCCTAGTGTCTCTATCTCCCCCTGCCTTCAGGCAGAAAAGCACCCCAAATCTCATCCTCTTACTGATTCCCAAATTATTACTCTTCCCTTTGCAATCCCAGTAAAAGCATTTCACTTCTCTTACTTCTTTCTTCTGCTAGCTACCTCACCCTCAAACTCTCTCTTGTAGCAAACTCTTGACTCTAACTCATCAGTTTACCTAATACAAAGAGATTGCCATATCAGTTGCATAATTCCTAGGAAGGGGGTATAAAATGGAAGGTTCCCCCCTCCCCCCATGGATTCACAGCTGCAGAGCTGTAGATGTTTATCCCCCTCTCCTAGATTGCTTCAGACCATCACGCTAACATGAGTTGTTTTTGAAAACACAGGCGCCCTGGGTTCAACTAAGACAGGCAGGAGATGAACTGGGATGAAGGCCAGGCCTGTATAGGATTGAAGTTGATCAGTGAGTCATGGTTTGTTTGTTTCCCTATTAATAACCACTGTTTTGTTTTGGGTTTTTTTTTCTTGTTATTCCACTGATAACTGTTTCTTATCACTTTGGGCATTTCCTCTTGTTTTCAAATGTTGAGATTTGGAGTTCTTCCGCCCCACCCCCCATCTCCCTCTCTCCCATTTGGCCACCCATTCTGGAAACTCCGCCAAGTATCCAGAGGCTTTCAAAGAAATTTGCAGCTGTCCCCTAGGGCAGAACATCCTCAAAACCAAAACAATATTAGGATGGCATTGCAACAAAATGCAACTGTAACATTAGTTACTGTTGTTCTTATTTTCCTTCTCAGAATAGCAAATGTGAAAACTTTCTCTTTTTGAGAGTCCGTGGTCCTATGGAGTTGGAAACTCAGCTACCGACATACTTTGCACGTGCGTATGAGGATACTCTGTACACCACAGGCACTCAACCACCATAGCGTTCATGATCATTGCTAAGAGAGAGTAATAATTAACATTACCATTCAGCAGCTTTCTTACAAAATCGTATATGTCTGCACTAGCATTGTTGACACACACCCACATGTTTCTTATTTTCATCAAGGAAAGGAGTTGAAGATGGCCTGTTCTCCTGACATCACTCCTTTATGGGGTTCCCAAACCAAGCCACTAAAAGGAAAAGACTTTCATCAGAATAAAAAATCCACTGTTCCATTTGGACTTCTTTTTTTTTTTTTTAGACTAAGAAGGCTCCAGAGGGATGACTGGGGGAAACAAAGCCATGTAATATATCTATCTATAGTAAGTGTGGTCATTTATCTATAAGGTCATTATACCATACTGACCCAAGAACCAACACTCCCTGGACATTCCCTCTCAATGGCAGATTTTGGAGAGAACTGGTTCCTTCAGAACATCTAGAGAAACACACAACCCTGGCCCTGTCACTTTAAACCTTGGGGCCTCTAACTGAGCTGCAGGACTAGACAGGATTGCCTCCTCCCCCCACCCTTTAATTTAATTTAATTATTTTCCCCTCCCCCCCCAGTCCTTAGGCTCTACTTGGGAGCTAGTGGCACTAACAGACGGCTCAGGTTGAAGGCACCAGGAGGCAATCGTCTGTCAGAGCTGGGATTGCAAAGTCCCTTCGCTGAAATACTAGACTTTGAACATGTCCATACTGGTAGAAATGACAGAACAAAGACATGATTGGCAAGTGTGTGCCTTCTCTCTCCTCTCTTCTCTTCTTCTCCTTTCCTCTTCTCTCTTTCATTCTGCTTTTCTCCCATCTCCCTCCCCTTCTGCTCCCAATAAATACTTGGCATTTCAAGATACCTGAACTTTTCCCGGGTCTCATACACTGATAATCTGTGATAATTCTCTAGACCATCCTTTCTTCCTGTTGCCAGCTGACTGTTCTGTATCTAATTTAGTTTAGAAGAGGCTTCTCGGAATAGAAGCGGGTGTAGGGGAGTGTGGGTGTGGGTGCGGGTACGCACATAACCACACTCACACACACACACACACAATCCTGCACATATAGTCTATGAATAAATAAGTGAAAAACCTGAGTATTTATTGACCCATATCAATGATAGATCTATAATGAGAGATGATGGAGGTTTTATGTATTTTGGCAGAGAAATCTGGGATACTTCATAACTAATGGCGCTCAGTAACAAATCCCTCGATAGGGGAAGGTCGGCATCACTCCCATAACCGGTGCGACAATAGTATTTTGGGAGGAGGTGATTTTCTAAGGGTAGTAGTGGTCAGTAATAATAGAAGCTGCTGAGGGTTTTCTGGACTTGGGTCCCATTTCAGAGAACTAGAGTTGATGGATTAAAGATTTAATTCTCTTTTTGATTGGCTACCAGGTATTTTTTAAGTCATCCTCATTAACTTTAGAAAGCCCAGCTAGTCTAATGAAAAGAGTACTTCAATTGGAGGCATTGTTCTTCTGCCAATTCACTAGCTGTGGGTAAATCTGTGAGCTGCAAAATGTGTGGGTTAGTCAGTTAATGTGTAGGAACTGCAAAACGGAGATAATAATAACTGCTCTGTCTGTGAAGAAAGTGCTTTGTAAATAAATATTAAAACCTTACAGAAATGGGAGTTATTCTTATTAGTGATGTCCCTTCCAGCTCTAAGAGCCAGGATACTATCATTCTTCATTAAGCACTTAGCACAATACCTGGCACACAGTTGACTCTTAATAAATGTTTATTGACTGAGTGACTGCTTTTGAGCACACCTGGGAGGTAGTGTTGGGAGGAAGTAGATTCAACCAAACATAGCCCTCGATCTTTAGAAGCTTGCCAGCACTAATTGATCAACAAGTGGACAACATCAGTCAACAAGAGTTTATTAAACTCTTAATCTATGCCAGACATGATGTTAAGCTTATTCCCAAGCTCATCAATAACCACAACAAATCTCATTTCCTCTCGATTGTTTCCCACTTCTCCCAGGGACCTATGTAGTTCTCCAGAAGTGTGTGTAGTATTAACCTCATCCCCTGAAATTAAAAAAGACTTGGGGTTGCTAGACAGTCAATCAATCCTTTTTTTCTCATGAGCCCCATGTCTCTAGACTTAATATACTATACTGGATGGGGAGCCTCACTGCTAAAGGGAAAATAATTAGGATCAATAGAAAGTTGACAGCCCCTCTCCTGACCTGCAGAAATCACTTAACAGTCAATATCAGTAATGGGTCGGGCGCAGGTATACTTCTTCACATGGTGACTCTGTCTTTTCCTCCTCCTTAGCTGCGGCTCCCACATGTTCCAGGAATTCTTCATCTGGGTCCTGTTCATCTGATGCTGGCACCTTTATAGTTTCCTAGAGGGGCCACACAGATGCACCAACTTCTCTATGGGGAACTGAGGTTCCTTCTATCCCTTTTCCTCTCTATTTCTCTGTTCCTATCTTTTCAACCTCTGAAGTCTATGTGTATACTCAAGAGTGTATGTAACTCGGGTATATAAACTCTCCCTGAGATATAAATCACCATCAATAACCAGAGAAGAACAAGTTCATAGCTTGCCAAAGAGACCTTATCAATGTTTGAACAAAGGCTTCATCATCAATGCAACTGTAAGGATGGACAAGATGAGGTCTTGACCTTGCTTAGGGAAATGCATGCTTCACCCAAGAGGCAATAGAGGGAAGAGGACTACACACACACACACACACACATGATGAAATACAACATGTTTGCCACATAGACATGTAGCCAGGAAAGGAGAAATTTCCTCCTGAGATATCTCTGCTTTCGTGGTCTTCGGGAGAGCACAGTGCATACCTAAAAATGTATTGGCCCAGCAGGATAATAGATCACCCAGTCCAGATGTCCAGAAAACAAGAGGAGCCTATAAGCAATGAAGATCTTCAGAGTAGATGACGTGTATTCAGAGACCTCTCTCCCCGTCCTTTATCACCGGTTCTCAGATACCTGAAATGCCACCTCCAGAGTTCATTTTGCTTAAGAATTTTAGGTCAGTTAAATGTAAATGAACTAGCATTTTTAATTACTGTAACTAACATTTATTCTTTAAGGAACTATTAATGTAAGTGACCTTATTAGTCATGACCTTATTAGTCCTCTATACTTTAGTATGAATCCAATCCAATAAACATTTACCAAGACTCAACTAAGTACAAGCTATTGTGTTAATCTCTTTACCAAAAAAGGCGAATATTACTGCCTTCCAGGAGCTCAGTGCTCAGTAGATTCAGTAGATCCTTGTCTATGAGTTGGTTTCTATAGGAAGGAAAGGTAATGTGGGTTGCCTGAGATACAGTGAGATCTTCCTCATTGGAGGTTTTGAAGCAAAGGCAGAGTGACCCCAAAACAGAGGTGTTGGGAAGAATGTTTTCTATCAAGTCAAAGGTGACCTGGATGACTTCAGAAGTCCTCCCTAGTTTGGAAGTTTTGGGATTCTGCTTTTGACCTGGGATACCTGGGAGTAGATCAGGATAAAGAAGAGATTCAGCACCTAGGGACTAGATCATTTAAGAACAACTTCCCTTACTTCCTGATTTTCCCCTTGATCCTGTTGTCATACAAATTTGTTGTTGTTCATTGTTTCACTTGTATCCAAGTCATGACCCTGCTTGGATTTTTCTTGGCAAAGATACTGGATGGTTTGCCATTTTCTTCTTCAACTCATTTTATAGATAAGGAAACTGAGGCAAACAGGATTAAGTGACTTGCCCAGGGTCACAGAGTTAGGAAGTATCTAAGGCCAGATTTGAACTCAGGAAGATGAGTCTTCCTGAGTCCAGGCCCAGTGCTATATCCACTGTACCAGCACCACAATTTGTTTAGCCATTCTCTGATCAGAAGACATCTACTTTGTTTCTGTTTCTTAAGTAGGACGTTTCTGAGAGTACTTCCGCTGTGCCATCTAACACACCCTGGCTTTACAAGCAGGGATGGGGTCTAGTGGAAAACAAGTCCAAGATTTGGTTCCAGAAGGCCTAGGTTCAAATCCTCCCAATTCTTCTCCCATCATGTCTATGAGCTATGAAATGGAAGTGAGGAGCCAAATGGCCTTTAGGAGGAAAGAGCACTGGTCCAAAGATAGAAGCAGAGGATTCAAATCCTCATTCCTTCTAATGTATCTTACTTATACAACCTTGGGTAAATCATTTATTCTCCCTGGAACTTCATTTGGACCAGCTGGCCCGGGAGGGCCCTTCCAGCTCTCAATTCCTATGATTCCTTTTCCCTCTTAAGCTTAGGATTCTAAGGGTCTTTTGGAAAGACAGATCTATTCAATTAAGTTATGATTTTAACTTTGAGAATACAAGCAGAGAGAGGGAGACCACACTTAATTATTTTTTGTCAATAGTAGGAGAAATATTATATGTTTCCTGGGCTGAAAGGTGCCAGTGGTCATTTTCACAACACCCAATGTGTATGACTCAGGTAGGGTTTCCATACAGGGATCAAGCAGCTGACAGATGGCCTAAATGTTGGGAGTGGGATAGGGCCCGGTGAGAAATTCAACTCTTTCCTCTGCTAGCTCTACTTTTTTTTTCTTTTTATTCTTCTCATGCAGAGACAGGAAACTGCTGGTCAATGACAGAAATATTGGAAAATGTCTTCCTTGAGAAGAAACACAAACCTAAAATTGCTTTTTCCCCTCAGTCCCTCAAACCAAAGTGCCAGCTTGCCCCAGACACAATATGCCGATCTCTCTCCCTCCCAAATGCACAAACATCTTTTGTAAGCTTTACTAGCTGAAAGGTGAGTAACTATCTAAAGCCTGCGATAAATGCCTAAATACCTCACCAATACAGAGCAGTATTTTTAGAGAAAAGAGACTTTAATAACAGTTGCTAAAACCCCCTTTTAAAGTTGAATTTAAAGCAACTTTTGAGGCTGTGTATATTGGCCCCAGATTCCTTCCCATATTCTTCCTGGGAGTTCCCCAAGCAAGGCAGGGAGTGTCCCCTCTCTAAGTGTCTTTAATGGGCTGCTTATTAAAGCGGGGAGTCTAATCTGGGTCTGTGGACTCCCCTGAATGAAGACTCCACAAGTCTTCCCACCCCCCACCCCCATCGCAAACTCAGAGTATCTTCGGAGCATTTTTTTGACTTTTTCTCACTGCCCCACAGAGACATAAAAATAATACGGCTGCTTTTTCCTCCATCCCATAGGACTATGATAGTTTGTGAGTTTCTGGTTTGGGGCTTTGGAAAGATTTTATTTTGCGTGAAACTTTATTTTTCTTTGTCTGTGGGGTGGTTTCCTCTCCTTATTCATTTGGGGGGAAGGGAAGGAGAGATGGAAATGTAACTTGCATAAAAAAGGCTCTGCGGTCTCCTTTCTAGGCTCCTCTGTGGAGAATGGTGAACATGTGGGGTGGGGGTGGGCATTGGAGGGAAATAAAATGTGGAAGAATTATCCTCAAAAAGAGAGCTCTGAAATCACAGAGGGGCCAGCTGTCTCAACCTTAGAGGGCAGCTGGGGAGAAAAGAAATGAAAAATGAGATTTTATTTTTGTGGCTTTGGTGGTTCAGACAAGAACTTGATTTTTGTAACATGAGATAGTGGGGTAGAGTGCCTGACTTGGAGTCAGGAAGACCTGGGTTCAAAACCCACCTCCAATGCTTACCAGCTGTGTAATGAATGATATCCAAGTCACTTCCTCTGTCTTTGTCTTAGCTTCATCTCTGAAATGGGCATGATAACACCTGTAGTGTCTACTTCACAGGGTTGCTGGTAGAATAAAATAAGACATTAGACCCAGAGTTAGGAAGACCCAGGGGTATGCTGAAGCCAGACCCAACCAACTTGAGAGTTGATGTTAAACTTTCATTTTTTTTATTTTATTGGTTTTTTTATATTAATTTATTTTGGTTTATCAATAATCACTCCATATGCTTTTGAGTTTAAAATTTTTCTCCCCCTTCCTCCCCACCACCCTCCCCAAGATGGTGCACAGTCTGATATAGGCTATACATTTACATTCATATTAAACATATTTTCACATTAGTGATGTTGTAAGCAAAAATTAAAACCAATAGGAGGAGCCATCAGAAAGAGGAAAAACAAACTCAACAGAAGAGAAAAAAATAACAATTTGGCTTCCATAGTTCTTTCTTCAGGTGTGGATAGCATTTTCCAACACAAGGCCTCTGGAGATGTCTTAGACCCTTGTATTGACAGGAAGGGTTAAGTTTATCACTATTAGTCATCATACAACGTGGCTGTTACTGTGTACAACATTCTCTTGGTCCTGCTCACTTCATTCAGCATCAGAGCATACAAGTCTTTCCAGGTTTTTCTGAAGTCAGCCTGTTCATCATTTCGTATAGCACAATAGTATTCCATCACATTCATATACCACAACTTGCTCAGCCATTCCCCAATTGATGGGCATCCTCTCAACTTCCAATTCTTTGCCACCACAAAAAGAGCTGCTATGAATATTTTTGTACATGTAGGTCCTTTTCCCATTTGTGTGATCTCTTTGGGATATAGTCCTAGAAGTGCTATTGCTGGGTCAAAGGGTATGCACATTTTTATAGCCCTTTGGGCATAGTTAAACTTTCATTTTAAGCATTCATATTTCAGTAATTGGTAAATGTTACGTGTCAGGATTTGATTTATCATTTTGTTGATTGTATCGACTAAAGAACATGATGGAGAAAATGTTAATAATGTATTTTAAACTTAAAAACTTATAATGGGGACTTTTTTATGGAGAGCTGGTTGTTAAATACTTGCCAACACACCTCTGGGGAAAAAATTGAGTTTAAGTCCTACCTCTGATATTTACTAGCTGTGTGCCCATGAGCAACTCACTTAACTTCTCTGTTCCTCTGTTTCCTTATGTGTAAAATGGGGATAATAATAACACATACACAAGGTTGTTGGGAGGATGAACTAGAATAATATATGTAAAGTGTTTCACAAACCTTAAAGTGCTATATAAATGGTATCTATGAATAGGGTTAATGGATGTAATATGCTTTGCAAATATTAAAGTTCTATAAAAATACCAGTAATCATTATTATACAAAAACATTATAGGAAGAGTCAACCAGAGAAGTCCCTGATTCATTTGTAGAGTTTACTCAGTCAATGTGATGAGATTATGGGGTACAAACCTTGTTTTGGAGGCATCTGAGGGGCACCTTCCCATGGAGAGTGTGAACATGCCCACTGGTACAGATTGATTGGAGCTGTCTTCAAGATCATTCCGTGAATTAGACTCAACAGGACAGATTGTTGTTGGAATGTCTAAGTGGAAACACATTCTACCATGTGATTCTATAAGAGATCACCCAGGGTCCTAGTTGCTGCTATCTATTAGTCTGGGAAAGTCCACTCTCAGGTTTTGTCACCTCAGGTCTTAACGGTGATTAAGAACATGGAACTAAATCTCACATGGCTCTGCCCCTAGCATCCATTTCTAGTTCAATATGGCAGACGGACTATGCCTGGGAATAGCCTTCTCTCCTGAGCCCTCTCTACCCTGCTGATCAGGTCCCTCTGCTGTGAGCAGGTCTGGCTTCTCAATAGGAAGAAGGTGAAAAGGAAATTTAAAAAAAATAGATCAATTTGGCCTGTCTTTTTGCTTTTGTAGTCTGCAGAGAGGTGGCTTCTCTAATAAGAGTCAGTCCCAAATCTAAGTTTGCAGATTGAGGCAGGTGGGAACAAATTAGGAGTTCTCTGTGTCCTCTTAGCTAAACTCTCCATGAGGAGGTGCCCCTAAGATGCCACTGAATAAAGGCTCACCCCCTTTGAATTCCTCTGATTGATTGAGGAACTCATGTAATTGACTAAGGACTCCCCTGTGAAGTCCCATTTACATTCTTCTCCCAGTTAAATATTTCCTATCCCAGAAATAAAACTAGAGTATTTTTGATCATAGGAACCCCACAAATCATTGAAACTCAGCAGTATTTGTATGGGGTTTTTAAAAAGCTGATCTAAATTGGTTGTTCTATCATGGCATGAGTTGGAACAGATTATCTGGGATCCTTATGAACTCTAGGTTCATATGAAGGGGTTGTTTTATGTCCAAGAAGCCTTAAGTATGTTCTTTTTTTCAAGGAAAACTTTATCATTGGAATTTTTAAAATATTTAGCTTTTTAGTTAACAAGCCTTTATTTTTTTCCACTCCCCCTCCCCCATATCCTTTGAAAAAGAAAAGAAAAAAAATAACCTTGTACCAAATATGCATTGTCAAGCAAAGCAAATTTTCACATCAACCATGTAAAAATGTGTAACTCATTCTGTATCTTGTATCAATCTCCTCTGTCAGGAGGTGAGTAGCATACTTCACCATCCATCAACAGGAACCTTGGCTGCCTACTACACTGATTAAAGTCCTAAAATATTTCAAAGGTTTTTTTTTTTTTGTTCTGGTTTGGTTTTCTTTGCTTTTACAATGTGGTTTTACGTATATTGTTCTCCTGCTTCTACTCACGTCACTCTACATCAATTCATAAAAGTCTTCTCAGGTTTTTCTGAAACACCCCTTTTATCATTTTTCATAGCACAATAGTATTTTTTGTGTTAATATACTATAATTTGTTTAGCCATTCCCTAAATGATAGGTGTCCTTCATTTTTAATTCTTCGCCACTATGATCAGTTTATTTTTGACCAGAGGATAAAAGTTGTATTTCTCATCAACCTCAAATCATCAATATTCTCCCTTTTTGGATCACCTTACGTACTTTATCAATCCATTAGAAAATTTGATTTTCACTTGAGAGTGGAAATTTAAATTTAAAACCCAAATCCCTATTGAAAGAGAGCTACATGGCCTTGGAAACCCTGTTGGCATCAGATTCAGACTTTCCCCATGATAAGAGAAGCATGGTGGGGGTTTTTCCCCCTTTTGCTTTTCTTTTTTTTATTTCTTTTTGTCTTTTTGTCTGTTTTACTTTACTTTTTCTTTCCTGATTATTTTTTAGAGGTATGGGCATTGGAAGAGGCCTTATAATTTTTTTTTTAAAAAAACATAAGCCTAAAGGAAACTCATGATTGTTTTGTGGTCAAATTTGTATAACTGTGTTGAGGGAAGTGTAATCACTGGGCTGACCAACTATGTGAAATCTGGGCCCTCATAAATGACTTGATTTGGGGAGTGTCTAAGAATCATATTTAATGGATATTGGAACTCAGAGCAAGGCACTGGGAGATGCAATTAAGAAAAGGACAACTATGGAGACCTTCCCAAGAACTCAGAGAAGGAAATCCAAAAGAAAGCAGCCTGATTTCAGACTTGCTTTTGTGACTGCTGCTCACCCGACAATGTTCTTGAGACAATGGAATTTTCTATTTTCTAAGCAATGTGTTTCCATAACCGAACCTTCCAACCAGAGAAAGAAGATTGCCTGACTAGCACCAGTTTTGGGGCTTGACTTGGGGGTAGCACCAAATTTGAGGGTTCCCAAGTTTAAGAACTTGGGGATCAAACCTTTTAGAGCAAGAAGGGGATTTCCTGATTCATCATATTCTTTGGATAAACAAACAAATAAAAAAAATCACCCACATAATTTCGGAGCTGTGACCTACTTCTACTTAGAGAGCAAAGCCAGTACGTTACTCAGAAAGTTAAGATCCCATGGGAAGTAAAATTCATATCCAACAGCCCCAAAGTATGCTTGCCTTCTGAAGGGAATTCAAAATACAGTGACCACAGAGGAGTCATGTAGGACTTTATGGGGGAGCTAGGGATATACCAGGATGTCAAAGTTCCCCTCTGCAGGAAGCTAATTGATTATTTGTGCGATTTATGTATTTCTGTATCTAATTATAGGGCCGATAGGTAGTGCAGTGCATAGAGTGCTGGGCCAGGAGTCAGGAAAACTGCTCTTCCTGAGTTCAAATCTGGCCTCAGACACTTCCTACCTGTGTGACCCTGGGCAGGTTACTTAACCCTGTTTGCCTCAGTTCCTCAGTCTGCAAAATGAGCTAGAAAAGGAAATGGCAAACCATGCCACTGTCTTTGCCAAGAAAACCCTACATGGGGTCACAAAGAGTCAGACATGACTGCAAAATGACAGAACAACAAGTGTGTGTTTATGGGCTCCTGTGAGTCATTGGCATCTTCCTCATTTTCTGCAAGAACGTGCAAAATCTGAATTGTAGGTTTAATATATATTCCAATAAACATATATTCAATATTCAAAAATTGTATTTGTCAATCCTACCAATTGTTAAGTACACAAGTTTATGTTTAAGTAAAAACAACTTGGAGATTTTTTGAGAAGGGAAAAACATTTTTGAGGGAGGGGGTTGAAGCTTGAGATTCCTTGGGATCTTTTTCTTTGGGGGGAAGGCAAAAGAAAAACTGAAAGTCTCAAGAAAAATAGCTAAAAAGGTTGTTCTTGAGCTCTTTCTAGGAGGGCTAGGGTAGATGGGAATGGTCTTGGAATCACAATATGTACCAGCCAAACAAGATTTTAGAAATGATGTGGTCCAAGACTCTCCGTATTGATAAAGGCATTGAAGCCCTGAGGGTTTCAGTGAAAGGCTCAGTGCCACATAGTGAATTGGTGGCAGATGTGGGATTAAAACTGAAGTCTTTTGACTCATACACAGCAGAGCCCACTATGTCACATGCTAGATTAACTAAACCTGTTTTCGTTAATTAAGACATGAAAATATAGGAAGAGGCCACTAGAAAATTACTTTTCAAAATTCCCTTTTTAAATCATGAATTCCTTGAAAGCAGGGACTTTTTTTTATCTCTTTGTAACCTTAGCGCTTATTACAGTACCTGATGCACGATAGGTATTTAATAAATTCCTGTTGCTTACTTCTGGGTCCAGGGTCACAAGGTAAGATTGACAGCAAAGTATAGCAGGAAAAAAAAAAAAACATTGAAATTAGTGACACAGGTCCTGTATTTGAATCCTGGCCCTGCTACTAACTACTTTTATGCTTGGATAATAATAATAATGGACACTTCTATTGCACTTCAAGTTTATACTGTGCCTCCTCGGAGGCTTGCAACAACCTGTTGCACAAAAAAACACAGATATTATTATGACCATTTTCCAGATGAGGAGATTAAAGCTCTGAGAGATTAAATACTTTTCCCACGGTGATTCAACTAGTAAATGTTGCAGGGGAAATTCAATCCCAGACCTTCTTGAGTTCGGGATCAATACTCTAGGTACTTTCCTCTGCTTAATCACTATGGTATTCACTTTCCTACTTTACAACAAGAGAGCATTGGATTAGATGACCACCATGGTCTCTTCCAACTCTAGAGTTATGATTTTATGGACAAATTATTCTTAGAAATGTCCTACTTAAGAAATGGAAACAAAGCGGATGACCTTTGATCGGGCAATGGCTAAACAAATTGTGGTTCTGGCACAGTGGATAGTGCCTTGAGCCTGGAGTCAGGAAGACTGCTCTTCCTGAGTTCAAATCTGGCTTCAGACACTAGCTGTGTGACCCTAGGCAAGTCACTTCACCCTGTTTGCCTCAGTTTCCTCATCTGTAAAATGAGTTGGAAA
This sequence comes from Vombatus ursinus, assembly GCF_900497805.2. Classification (NCBI taxonomy): domain Eukaryota; kingdom Metazoa; phylum Chordata; class Mammalia; order Diprotodontia; family Vombatidae; genus Vombatus; species Vombatus ursinus. The sequence continues at coordinate 7,250,899 of NW_020954580.1, read as the reverse complement.
AGGAAATGGCAAACTACTCCAGTATCTTTGCCAAGAAAACCCCATATGGGGTCAGGAAGAGTTGGATGTGACTGAAAAACAACTGAACAACAACAAATGGAATGGAATGTTATTCCGCTGTAAGAAACATTGAGTGTGATGAATGCAGAGAAGCATGGAAACGTCTACATGAACGGATGCAGAGTGGAGTAAGCCAAGAGAGAAAGCAATAAACACAATGACTACAACAATGTTAATGGAAATAACAACCGTGCAGAAAGAACAAAAATCAAAAGTGAATATTGCAAAAATGATCAAGAACAAGCATGGCTCCGAAGAAGAGAGAGGAGAAAATACTTTTACCCTGCTCCCTTTGCAGAGGGAAGAGGTCCACAAATATGGCACATTTCACTGATTTTTAGACTCGTTGATTATTTTGATAGGTTATGCTGATTTTAATCCTTTAAAAAAACAAATACAATTTGTTATATGGAATGGCTTTCTGAGAAGAGGAAGAGGAGGGATCCTGGGGAAACTATGGTGGTATGAAAGGGTACATCAATAAAAACTTATTTAAAAGAGAAAAAAGGATGGGAAATAATGTCCCCTGTTCTTTGGCAGCATGATGTGGCAGAGAGAACACTGGTTTTCAAGCCAAAGTCCACATGTGGGCTCTGCTACTTATTAGCTATTTGGTCTTAGATAAGTCACTCTCTGAACCTGTTTCCTTCTCAGTAAAAATGAGGCTTGGATTGGTCTTTAAAGCCTCTTTTAGCAAAAAATAAAATAAAATTCTATAACTTCGTGAAGGAAAAGAGGAACTCACTGTCCTCCTCCCCTCAAAAAAGAAATACTCTTCTGAATACCTCCCATGGAAGTCACTGAAACGGGTTGACAACAAAGGCAAGAATGCTTGCTCTTGGAGGCCACTACCACTTTAGAATGCCCATATATCATCTGCCTCTTCCTCATTGGCTCATTAGCCAATAAACACAGCTTGGTTTGAGCACTAAGCTAGGCTACTTTGGAAATCAAAAGGGAGGTGACAGGTGAGACATAGCACTAGGAAGTTTAACTGGGGAGGAAAGAAAGCAAATAATCTGGGTTGAAAGAGTTTTGTAGGAAGAGTTAAGGAAATATAGAGGCCCCAAGGCTGAGAAAGCCGGAGTGGGACAGTGGAGTGCTGGGGAATATTTGACGGAGAGGGCATCCCCAAAACAAACTTAACTAGTTTATAATATGATTCAGGGACAGCCCCTTGAGCTGATGTCTGTAGGAGAGAACAACAGAAATGTGGGCAATTGTTCAGCATCCTTCAGTCAGGGAACCAGGCAAGAAGACCTAGCCTTGGGTCATTAAATCTATTCTGTAAAGAGGCAGAAAGCTTGAGGAAGGATTTGAGGGCCTGCTGCTCCCTCCTCTTATAGATGCCTAGAATGAAAAGAAAATTTCCTTTGCTATCTGTGGTTTTTGTTCCCCCTTTGGAAGCTTTAGACAAAAAAAAACCCTCCCTAATAATCATATGTGGCTTTGGGAGTATCCCTTGTCTTCTGGCCAGTACCAGGGTAACTGAGCTATAATTAAGTTGCAAGGATACTAACAGTTATGCTAAGTTTTGTTTGAGAAGAGACTTTGACTTTGGTCAGGAGATGATTGCCAGGTAGCTCTGAGGGGAGGGGAGGAGGGGAAACCTAGGTTGAGAGGTTACAGGTCTAATTCATTCAACAAACTTTTATTGCAACTCTAGTATGTACAAGACAGCATGCTGCGATATTGTGGGAGTGACCGGGTAGCCAGATGGAATCCTTTCCTTTCACAGACCATCTAACAGTTTTTTTAAATGTATCTACATCCAATGACCATGGAGTCATGATATTTGGTCGTATGTGCATTTAACTTACTCGATTCAACTAAGTCCTCAGGAAAGAGAGAGATAAAGAGAAAGAGACAGAGACAGAGACACACAGAGAGAGACAAAGAGACAGAGAAACACAGAGAGACAGAGAATACAATAAGAATCTAAATTATATGGGCCAATTTAGAGATGACAACCCCAAATCTGCTCAGTTCCCTTAGTTGGTTTCAGTCCTCACATGCCTCTCATATTATGAAAACTTAGTACCTGAGCATAAGTCTAGAAAATTGGTTCTCCAAAGGTGTGCCATAAATTTTGACTATATATGCCCCCAAATTATATGAGGCTTACACTTATGATTGGGTATACAGGCTCAGATAAATTATAGGAAATTACACATGTGTATATAAGAGTCTTAACCTTCCAGAAGTTTGCCAGAATTTCTCACGGTAAAGAATAATATTGTACCTTGAGCCAAACAAAAAAAAACAAAAAAACTTCAGACCCATTACTCTAGAATCTCCTCTTCTTTGTCCCCATAGACCATTCCTTATATTTAGGGTGAGAAAGACAACCTTTGTTGACCTACCAACATTTCTGTTGAGCTAGAAGTCCTCTGCTTTGTTCTTTTCAACTTCCTCATATCTTCTCTTGTCTCATGGCAAAGCAGGAGGAAGAACGAAACAATTATCTGGTGACATCATCATATAACATAATTTCATTTGTGTGTGATGCCCTTTCAAGAGTATTTTTTTCCCTAATAGTCAGTTTTTGTTTTTTTGCCACCTAAATCCTTGCCTGCACTTTTTTCTTCTGTTTGAACAGAAATCCTAATCAATATCACTATAATACATACATAATACACATCACTAATTTTTCATTTTCTTCTCCACATTTGTATGGCAGTTCTTAAATGGTGCTTATTTCTTTTTCACAGTTATAGAAATTGTCCCTTTTGACTGACAGGTCTTTACAAGAAGCTTCAGGGTTGCACTAGGCTAAGGCTTCTTTGACCAGGCAGAATTTCATTAGAAAGAAAGGTAGGAAAACTGGAGTAGAGAAAATAATGGACTCAGATTGGAGTCAGGAGACCTGGTTTTGGTTCCCATATATATCAACTATGTGTGTGTGAGCAAGTCACTTTATCTCTCTTAGCCTCAGTATTAAAATGGGGAAAATAATATTTGAACAGCTCTTTGTACATAAGAGGAAATCTAGCCATGTCTGAAGAAGATTTCCTTTATGTGAGATCTAACAAGCTGCATTCAGTTTTTGATCCCAACCTTCAATGACTAGGAACCCAAGAGCTCCCAAGGCAGCCCATTTCATTCTTCAGGAAGATTTTCTTTGTATCTACCCTAAATGTGCACCTTTTCCATCTAGTTTTGCCATCTGTATCCTTCCAGAACAAGTCTGATCTCTCTTCAAGGTGACAGTCTCTCAAATCCTTAGACACAAGGACATTTTCTTGATGTCTTGAATTCTAAGTCTTTTACCCTCCTGTTGCTTTCCTCTGGACTCTTCCCTTCTAAAATGTGCTGTAAACTGAACAGAGTCATGCAGGTATTTCTAATATGGGGATAGTATGATGGGACCATTATCTCCTTATTCTCAGGCTAAGCCTCTCAATGCAGCTTCCAGCACAGGATAGCTGAGAACGGGGGCACGCCTGTCTTATCAGTGGACTCCTATGTTCCCATTTTAATTTTGAAATTGGAAATGAAACTTTTTTATTGTACTTTCTGGCCTTTTTCATGGAAAGATGAGAGTCTCTCTTCTGGCATGTGACCATGGCACATGACACTAGTCTATTTTGGCTGAGAAACTGGAAGCCTGAGGAGCTATGTGCTGTGTGCATAGCCTGAGCTGCCTGGTCAGCTGCTCTTAACACCCACATGGCAACTGGGGCCAAATGCAAGGGATGAGGCCAAGCATGGAAAACTTTTTTTCCCCTCCAATTTTATGGCCCTATTACAATTTTCAAGAATTGTAAAATCTTCAGACACAGGCATACTTCATACTATTGTGCTGAGGGAGCATATTAGGATCACACTGCCTGAAAGCATGCATTTCCAAAGTCTTCTTTGAAAAAAAAAAACCTCACTGTCCTTTTTACCCTTCATTACCCACCCCCAACCCACCCCCAAAGATGATCTTCAGCCTCTGAGGTTCCATGGAATTTAAAGTTCAGCTCCATCTAAAAGCAGTCATTTACATAATGAGACTATACAAGATAGAGCATATATTCAGCCCAATTGTCCCCTTCTAGCCTCTCTGGAATTTCAAAGCAGGGAGAGGGAGAAGCTATCTTTCACTGAAGTATATCCCTCCTCCCATCCTGGGGGAAAGGCTTGTCTTTGCAGGTTTCTGACAGCCTGACCTCTGACCTTTGATCTGTAGGTCAAGGCACTAAAATATGGTTCTCATTAAATAAGGTAAATAATTGTCAAACAGCCAAGTTAAAACAAAACCCTATAATGATGGGTGAGTCAAACAGTGAGCCTGTATTTGCTTTCTTGGAAATTTCTGCAAGCTGGTCTTTTTTTTGCAAATTTTTGTAATAGCATGAAACAAGCTTTGACCTATTTTTTTTGGGGGGGGGGGGGGGGAGGATACAGGGTGAAGGAGTGGTGTTCTTAGTCATGGAGAGATGATATAATAAATTATACTATAAGTTTCAAATCTCTAAGTTTTGTTGGTTTGGGACTTTGTCAATAGTGATACTAGATTCTAAAGAGGGTGCACTGAAAACTAGCTTTGGAGAAATTGTAAGTAAGTAAGACCAATTCATTATCATAAACTGAGAATCTAACCCATTTGCATGTGACTGATTTTGATGAGTGGCAGCTGAAGAGGAAGGTTTGTTTTTTTTTGTTTGTTTTGTTGCTGTTGTTCAATAGTTTCAATCATGGTCTCCATCTCATTTTATAGATGAGAAAACTGAGACAAACAGGGTTAAGTGACTTACCCAGGGTCACACAGCTAGTAAGTGTCTGAGATCAGATATGAACTTTGGAAGATTAGTCTGTCTGATTCTAGGTCCAACATTCAATCCATTGCACCACCTAGCTGCCCCTGGAAGAGGAAGTAGGCAGCATGATTAAGTTTTCAAAGGCTTGGCTTCCTGAGATTCCAATGACCTGGAAATTGATGGCTTTGTTACTGTGAAATTGAAGGTCTTTGAGGGAAGAGATTGTTCTATTTTTGTCTTTGTTTTGTGCACACGGAAAGTACTTAATAAAGGTGTGCAGAGTTTGGTTCATTTACAGAAACAGGTAGTTCTGCTGGACTGAACATCTCTAAACACCAGATACAGCAGCAAGGCTAATTGAGATCTGGTGCTGAGGATTTTTCTAGTAGGGTCGAGAAAGTGCCACCACCACCCTGCTTCTGCCTCTTGGGGTTGCGACAGTCCCCTTCACTTCTCCTGGACAGCCAGCTTCCCCCTATATCCCTAAAAGATCTCAACTCTGTTTGTCAGCAGTCAAGGGGAGTATACCATTCAAATTTCTAAAGGATACATGTGATCATCACACAAACACTTTGTGCCTTTTTCTCTCTAATGAAGCTCTATCATCATGGAGGACAGCGACTATGCCAGGGAGCTAAAGGGACTGTCAATGGTTAGATTCACACATTCTCTATCTCAGTCTCCTACCTTTTCCTCTCCTTTCTTCAGGAAGCTCTTTGGTCTCTCAGGTACCTGATCCTTCTATTCTCTAACTTTCCTCTTTACTCAATTTTCAGATTTGTTTAAGGCAGCTAGGTAGTAGAATGGATACATCCCTGATCTTGGAGTGAGGAAAACTTGAGTTTGAAGCCTGGTTCTGATAGCTGTGTCACCTTGAGCAAGTCATTTGACTCTTTGCAGACTCAGTTTCCTCACCTATCTCAGAGGATTGTTATAAAACTTAGATGAGGTAATATGAAAATGACTTTGTAAACCTCAAGGTTCTATATAAATACCAACTATTTTTATCTGTAGAATAGGGATTCCTGAGAAATATAAAGAACACCATCCCATAGGATTCCCCTAGGGCAAAAACAAATCTCTTCTATGTTTCTTTACCCCATATTCCAATACCCTCATTCCATACTGTATCTCTTGTTCCCAATCTAACAATAATAAACAGACTTTGTCTGTAAGGCCTTTTGCAAACCCTTAAGAGCTATATAAATGTTATAGTTATTGTTGTTATTGTTGTATTGTTCCTAATTTATAGATCCTGGGATTAAGTCTATTCTTCAAACAAAGGCTAGTGTTTACAGTGACTACCATTGGTCCCCAATACCTGAAGGCCAGATAGGTTACATTTCACTTCCTCTCTGGGTTTCTCCACTGTCCTTAAGGGGTTTTGTTGGGGTTTGTGTGTATGGGGGTGGTTCTAGTCTTTGCCATTGGCTTCAGTCCTCACTGACATTATTCTCCCAATTTTAGGGGATCCCTTGTACCCTCAGTTCCATCTAACCCCTTAACAGTTAAATTAAATTTTACAAAGGAATATTTAGTTCAAAGGTATAGCAAAAATAAACATAGAAATACCCCCCAACACCTTTAGGGGTATAATCACCCCCTCTATCACCTTAATCCCTAAGGAGCTCAGATTAGTTCCTTTGTAGTTCCACCAAATTCCAAAGTTGGGTTCAAATCCCAGGCACCCTAGCTTCTCAGAGCTTCCTTGCTGGACTGGTAGTAACTTATAATCCTGGTAGTCTAGAATCCTGCCTTTAAGGTTACCATGTTTGGGTCCACCTCAAAGTAAAAAAGATAAATAAAACAGACCGAAACACAAGGCTTAAAAAGGACAGAGGACAGAAGGCAAGAAGTCCTTGCCCCCACCTCGCTCAGTTCATTTATGATGGTCTTTGAGTGAACAGCACCTTCACCCTCTAGGGATGAGCTGGAAAGAGAGATGGAGTGTCCTAGTCTAATGATTTTAAAGATGCAGCCTGTTCTGGTTATCTAGCCAATGGAAAGAGGCTGCTCCCACCCATATAGTAGGAGAACACAAAATGTTTTCTCTTAGAAGTTGGTTCCTGGCCTCTCCCACACAGGCGCCTCCACATTAAGTGATCTGGGCAAAGCCCAGTTATACTAGGTTCTCAGTCCATATGAGGACAGATAGTGGATTCACCTTTCCAGGTCTGCCTTGCCAATTGTTAATAATAAATGACATTTATATAATGCTTTAAAACTTTCCAAACACTTCATTATGCATTATCTCATTAGTCTTCACAAAAATCTTTTGATCAATTATCAGCCCCAAAGATAAGGAAAATGAGGCTCAGATGATCATAACAGCTAATAAATTTTGGATACAAGATTTGAACCCAGGATTGCTTAATGCCAATAGATTAAGAATCAGGCACTTTGTCCATTAAACCATGCTACCCGGGCTAGTGATGTTCCTGGATCTTAGGTGTTGAAGAGTCAAACTATTAGTGGATTCAAATTTGAACCAGAATGTGCTAGAAGTTTGTTAATGGGACTTTGGCTAGAGGTGAAAAGAACAAAAGTTCTCTCTTAAACAGATAAGCTTTACATCCTGTTGGCATGGCATCTTATTGTTATTTGGAGTTATAGAAGAAATTAGGAGATTTTATTGGATAAAGATCAAAGGCAAGCCAAATGCAGAGAAGAAAAGAAAATAATAATAACTAATATTTAAATAAGACAAAAGGAAATGGTTTAAGGAAAGAGTAAAGAGACATATTGTTCTTGTTTCTTAGGAGTTGGTCATGAGCCAGGCTTTTTGAGAAGGTGGAATGGCTGAAATGATGTTTGGGATTCTCTGAAGCCTCAGCATCTGGTATTGGCCCTAATCCAGTTAGTACTAAGCAATAGATACAGATTGGAACACCCTCTTTTTCCTTACTTTCTTTTCTTCTCTTACCCTGCTCTTTTGATCCATAAATGTTTAGAAAGAAAAGGGCTGTTCGAGGTCCTCTTGGTACAATTTTAAACCAGACTGCTAAAACTTTCAAAAGCCTTGTAGGCTGAAAAGTTAAGAGACAAGCCGGGAATACCACACCCCTCCCACTGCTTTGCAGATGGGTGAAAGTTTATATTTTATCTCCCCTTACCCCAAAACACCATCTTTACTCCCATTCTTTTTGTCCCCCACCACTCCCCTCCCAACTGATTGAAAGTCTTGGTTCTTCTTACAGGAGGCTTTGGCTGAAGTCCCAGCAAGCAGAATGGGAATGCTTTCTAAGAAAAACATGAACAAGGGAATTACATTCTGATTTGACATTTTTTCACCAAGATAATTGTGTTCACTCTTGTTGAGATTGTTTTATCCTTTCAACCGCAGCCTGATCTGCTAAGTCAAGAAACTCATTTTTTTTTCTTTTGTGGGCCCCCTAGTCATTACCAAGGAAAAAAAAACAAAACAAAACACCAACTCACATGAATTGCCTGAAGTCATTTGACAATACCAATATGTAACTCTGGCCATACTAGGGAGATTATAGAACCTCCTATGTTGGAGTTTTTAAAGGACATTTGTATGTAGTGGGAAATGCACTGGATTTGTAATCAGAAGATTTGGGTTGGATTTTCAGCTTAGGTAAACCTTATGACTGTGCACAAACTGCCTTTACCTATATGGACTTCTGTTTCTTCATCTGTAAAAATGAAGAATTTGACCAGATGACCTAGTTGGAAAAGACAGAAATGTCAGCAAGACGATAGTATAATTGGATGGATTTGAAGCTGATTCAAAGGCCAGACCCAAAGAGTAGCCATTAATGTTTGAAGTCAATTTGAAAAGAGGTCTCCAAAAGAGTGCTCTAAGGATCTGAGTCTGTCCCTTTGCTAACAGTACTCTCAATTACTTGAATAAAGGCAAAACTGGAATTCTTATCACATGTGCAAATGACACAAAGTTAGGAGTTTGAATGATAGAGTTTGCATTTAAAAAGGTCTCAGGGTAGAAACATTGGACCAAATTGATTAAAATGAATTTCAATAGGGTAAATGTAAAGGTCTTATACTTGGATTCAAAAACTCAAGTTCAAAAGTAAAGATGGGGCAGGTATGGATATGTAGTAGTTTGAAAAAAGAATATGGGAGTTTTGGTGGTTCTATATGAGTCAAGAGTGTAATATGAGAGACAAGAAAACCAATAGGAACTTACAATGCAGAAGTAACACCCCTCCACCCTTGTAAAAAACATTTAGAGTGTTGTGTTGAGTTCTGGGCAATACATTTGAGGAGGAAGAGTGTCTAGAGGAGGACCACCACAGTGATGAAGTGCTTAGAACCCATCCCATATTGAGGATGGTTTAGGAAATTTAGCCAGAAGGAAAAAAGACTTGGAGGTGGGATATGACAGCTGTCTTCAGGTATCTGAAAAAAATGGAAATGGGATTAACCTTTACTCTCTTTGTTGCTAGAAGGCAGATTTAGAAGATGGGGGTGGAGGTTGTAAACCAGCAAAGGTAGGCTTAATGTAAGGAAAAATTTTGAGTTGTCTCAAAGTTGAATGGGCTGCCTAGATAGCTAGTGGAATTCTCCCCATTGAAGATCTTCTGAGCCAAGGCTGAATGATGAGTGGTAGAGGAGATTCTTTTATCTTATGTGGTGCATTAAGGCCTTGAGAGGAATCCATCCTAAGGCCAAACCCCTGGCAATGTTGATAACCTACCAGAACTCATTCCTTATTGATTAATAAACTCTGACTCAGTCATCCTCCTGATTCAGTACCTTAGGCTGTCATCATTCAAACCTCATTCTCCATCCCCCACTACTCATTCCTTTAATCTCATCGATAAAGTAACAACACAAAAACTTGATTCTGGCACTTTCATTCTATTGATTACCTCTAATTTATCCTGTCTGTACCTCATTTGTACCTTCTTATTTGCATATAGTCTCTCCTATTAGACTATGAGCTCCCCAAGAAGAGGGGCTGTCTTTTCCTTTTCTTGAACAGTGATTGGCACATAGAAGGCACTTAATAACTGCTTATTTACTCACTGACTGATTTAACTTCTCAGTGATGTTGACTGTTGTCCTTCATTCTTGAAGAGGACCAAAATGATATCACTATGATAGAGTCAAGTCACAGAAAGTCTGACTGTGGCTGATCAGACGAATATAAGCTTGGAATATTTTAACACAGGTCGGGCACCAATAGTGTGTGTGGACATTTGGGGTGGATTCTCTAAATCTGTGTGTCTTGGGTTTCTTTTGAGCTACTTCAATTCTGCTTTGCTCATAGAGCACAGCACCTTCTCTGATGAGGGCATGCCATGCTGGGTCGTCCTGCACTAGGACCCATGTCACACAATGAGTCATTGTCTAATGTCACACAATCAATTTCAAAGTTCTTAAGAGGAACCTTGAGAGTGTCCTTGTATCGATTTTTCTGACCAGCTTGTGAGCTCTTAACCTCTGTGTGTTGTCCATAAAATAGCCTTTTTGGCAAGAATACATTTGGCATTCAAACAACATGGCCAGTCCATTGCAGTTGCACTCTCTCCAGGAGAGTTTGAATGCTCGGCAGTTTAGTTCAAGAAAAGACCTCAGTTTCTAGTATCTTATCCTGCCAGGTCATCTTCAGAATCTTCCTAAGACAATTCAAATGGAAACAATTCAGTTTCCTGGCATGACACTGATAGACTGTCCAGGTTTCACAGGCATAAAAAAAGAGGTCAGCACAACAGCTCATAGACCTACAGTTTGGTAGTCAGTCTAATACCTCTTCTCTCCCACACTTTCCTTTCGAGCCTCTTAAACACTGAGCTAGCTTAAGCAATGCATGTGTCAACCTCATTACCAATGTATACATCCCAGGAAGGTATATTGCCAACATAAGTTAACTTATCCACAGTATTCAAAACTTCTCCATTGGCTGTAACTGATGGCTCCACATATGGGTGGTGTGGTGTTGGCTATGTTTTCTTGGTGTTAATTGTTAGGCCAAAATTAGCACAAGCAGTAGAGAATTGATGCATAATTTGTTTCCTCTCAGCTTCAGAGGCTACATTGAGGGCACAATCATCTGCAAACAAAAAATCATTCACCAATGCTCTCTCCACTTTAGTCTTGGCTTGTAGCCTTTTCAAGTTGAAGAATATACCATCAGTTTAGTAGCTGACCTTGAGACTGTGTTCGCCCTCATTGAAGGCATTTGACAACGTGGCTGAAAACATGGTGCTAAAAAGCATGAGAGCAAGCACACAGCCTTGTTTCTTTCCACTGGTGACTGGGAAAGCATGAGAACATTGTCCATTATCTAGAATGCAGACAAGCATGCCATTGTGAAATTGATGTACAATTCTGATGAACTTCTCTGGGAATCCAAATTTTGACATAATTTTCCATAAGTCCTCATGACTGACAGTATAAAAAGCCTTGGTCAAAGGTACAAATGTTGTGTACAGACCTCTGTTACGCTCCTGGCATTTCTCCTGGAGTTGTTGGACAGCAAACACCATATCGACCATTCCTCAGCCCTTTCTGAAGCCACATTGGCTTTCAAGTAGGTGACCACCTTCCAGCTTATTAAGGAGGACTCTGGCAAGAATCTTACCAGTAATGACTAAGAGAGAGACCCCTCCCCTCATGATTATCACAGGGCAATCTATTTCCTTTACCTTTATAGAGATGGACAATGGAAACATCCTTGAACTCCTGATGGAAAACCTCTTGCCATATAACACAGAAAATTTCAGTCGGCTTTTGTATGAGCAATGGACTCCCTACCTTGTAAATGTGCACTGGAATAGAATCAGCACCAGATGCTTTGCCACACAGAAGGAGCCTAATGGCATTCAAAACTTCTTCTTCAGTTGGAACTTCAGCTAGGGAGGGATTGACTTCAACCTGAGGTAAACGGTCAATGACTTCAGCATTAATTGATGGCAGTCTGTTGAGAACATTATGGAAGTGTTCAGCCCATCTCTCTAGCATCATGTCTTATCACTAATCAATGTTGCCCCATCAGCACTGAGTAGTTGAGATGCACCATAGGTCATTGGACCATAAATATCCTTCAGGGTAGCATAAAAGCCCTTTGGATTGTTACTATCAGCAAAAAATTGAATTTCATCTGCTCTGTTACTGAGCCAAGAATTCTGCATCTCTCTAAGCCTCTCTCATCCTTTACTTTTGATGGAATTAAATGCTGTCTTCTTAGAGATGAATGAACTATCCTGCTGGTAAACCCTGTAGAGTTCTCATTTTTCATTTAGCAGTTTCTGAATTTCCCCATCATTTTTGTCAAACTAGTCTTGATATTTTTGAGTGTTCTGAACCAGATGAGCAAATACAGTGCTGTATACCAAATCTCTGAAAATTGCCCACTCCTTTTCTGATCCACTGTATGCAACTGTGTGTTCGCTCAGCTTTCCCTCCAAGTTAGCAACAAACTGTTCCTGCTTGGAGAAGAGCTCTAATCTGTGGACAGTTCCTCTAGTAGTCATTTTACCTTGGGGCTGCCACTTTTGTGGAATATGAATATTTAGCTTAGAGAGGATAAGTCTATGATCAGTCCACCACTTCGCACCACACATTGCCTTCATCACTCTCACATCGTATGCATCTCTTCTCCTTACAATCACATAGTCTATTAAATGCCAATGTTTGCTGTGAGGGTGCATCCACAAAGTTCTTATTGCATTTAGGCAAATGCAAGACAGTGTTGGTGATGAGAAGGTCATGAGATGCACAAGTCTTCAGTAGTAAGTGACCACTGCTGCTGCTGTTTCCAACTCCATTCCTCCCAAGGACTCTCTGCCATGTCTGGTAGTCTGAGCCTACTCTAGCATTAAAGTCACCCAGAATTAAAAGCTTGTCCTCTTTTGGTATATTGATGATAAGAATTTCTAGGTCTTCATAAAATTTTTCTTTGACCTCATCAGGGTTCATCACAGTGAGAGCATAGGTACTGATGATGGTGGTGTGCTGTTTTCCTGCAAATGTCAATCTCATTGTCATAAGCCTATTGTTCACTCCTTTTGATAGGCATACAAGCTTTTGGCTAGATTGGTTTTGATTGTAAAACCTATATCAATGTCATGGTGTTCCCCTTCACTGCAGCCACTCCAGAAAAATGTGTATTCAGCTCTAACTTTAATAAGCTGGCCTTCCTTTGCCAGCCTTGTTTCACTCAGGGCAGCTATTTGAATGTAATATCTGCTGAGTTCTCTTGCAACAAGAACTGTTCATCTTTCAGGTCTACTGGATTTTGTGTTGTCTATAAGTGTGCTCACATTCCATGTGCTGATGATGAGTGGAATCATCTTTGCAGAAGTTTTTATACATTTTTTTTGTGTGTTTCAACAGTGAGGTGGGATCCCTGCCTGCCATGGTAATCAGGCTAGGGTTGGATAAGCAGCCATTATTTAGGGCACCTTTTCTAGCCCCCTCCTCAGACCAGCAGGTGAGCAGTGCAATCCTTAAAAGACTGCTCAGATACCCAGGGGGCTGCCAAATCCCACTGCTGCTTCTGGTGAGAAAACAACCATACAGCCTGGGCTGGCTGTGTGAAGGGTTGTGATGACAGCTCCCAGTGTAACTGCACCTGCTGTTTCATCACTGTCTGTTGCCACAGGACTTTGAGACAGGTAAAAATGATAAAATGGTATGGGTGATGTCTTTTGATTCACACATAAATCTGATTTAAGTGAGGCAGAGTTGCACGAAGTCATTGTCCTCACTTTCTCTTCCAGAGTCATCACAGTCCAGTGTCAGGACAGAGTCAAGATGACTGGTGATGACTTGAGATGCAGTGGATGACCCTTGGCATCTTCAATGTCTAACGAAGCTCTAAGTGCTCTACAATGCCTGCTTCAGCTGCCTTTATGGATGTTGGAACAAATTGTTCTCATCTACCCATTTCACAAGGGTAAATTTTCACATGCTTGGGGTAGACACCCCCCACAACTCACTGATGGGTTTGAGAGCCCTCATTTACCCTCAACATCATTTAACTCATCTCCCAAAACGGTTTACTAGAGTGTGACCACTGTGCATGCTACAACTTCTTGGAGACACAGGTGGACACCAAAGGTGGATGAGCAGCCCTGAAAAGCGTTTGGCAGCCCTCACACTAGAGGTACTAGTCTTCTATGGACACACCCTATAGCCCATTTCTGTGATGCAGACAACCTCTCCTCTATGTTGCAGAGAAGGTGTTGACCCACATTGAAAGAGAGAGTGTATTTATTTGAGAGTGTATTCTCCATTTTCTATCACCTTCCCAATTCTAATATTTTAAAGTATCTGGGCCACCTATCTTCCTCACCAACTCAGCTAGTTCCCCTGACTTTGACCTTAGGAAGGTCTGTCTCTGGAAGAAGCATCTTGAATACTCTTAGGCTATTTGGGAAGCTTTCTCCTCTTGCCTCTGCTGTTTGAAGCCATCATTTTGTGCCGATACATCATGCTGATGTATAGGTTTTGCTTGTCTGTACCTTCTTCCTGCTCATCAATTTTTCTCCCTAAGGCTTTGTTTCTCTGCACCCTTGACTTTCAATACAACCACCCCCAACAAGCTAATGGTTGTCATGCCCAGGTCAACAGGAAGCACCCATCACTTGAACTACTTAAAATCCATTTAACTGCAACATGGTCAGAACTCATCTTGGCTCCAGAGGATAGATAATGAAACATACTTCATTGCTTTCTGTAGAGAAGTGGTGGACCACGGGCACAGATTATGGTGTAAGCTGTCAGATGTAGTTACTATGACAATTTACTTTGCTTAACTGCAGAGGCAGATAAATGGTACCGTGGATAGAGCTCGGGGCCAGGAATCAGGAAAACCTAGTTCAAATCCAGCCTCAGGACATTTGGTAGCTGCATGACTTTGGTCAAGTCACTTACTGCCTCAGTTTCCACAATTATAAAAAGGGGATAATAATAGCACCTACCTTACGTGGCTGTCATGAGGATCAAACAAGATATTTGGAAAGATCTTAGCACAGTGCTTGGCACATAGTAAGCACTTAATAAACACTCGTTTTCCCTCCTTCTTTCTTTGTTCCAAAGGAAGGGAGGATCCTATGTCTGTGTGTATATGTCTTACCATGACATTATTTGGAAATTATTTTTTAAAATAAAAAGCATCAGTAAAACATTTTTTTAAAGAAAAAAGAAGAAACAGAAAAAAAGTAGCCAAAATTTCTTTTTTCCTTTGCTTGTGTCTTTTCAGCTATATTATTATAACCCTGTGAGCCTTTGTTTCTCAGCTCTTCACTCAGGCTGAGTCCCAGTTTTCATTCCAACCAGCTGCCCTGTCTATGAACAACCTCCCAACTTTCGGGTGCAATTCAGGGCTATGTCTGTCTCTCCACTTCTCTCCTCCCTCAAACCCTCAGTCTCTTTAACAGCACCTCCCACTTATACACACACCCCAAAGTATCCTACTGTCTCATATCTGTGCCCTGCAGAAATGTGTTTTGTGTTCAATTTTTGCTCTTCAATCTGAAGTAGGAGATGAGGGAAAGAGAGGTGACTTAATAAGGCACATCATCCTCCTCTTGTTACTTTAGGGATTTACACCCCTGCCTAATGGTTGCCTGAGCAAGGCCCCACACAGAATGCTTATGGACAAAACATAGCTGAACTCAGGAAGAGCGAGCACAAAAAACACTAACAATTTACACAATTCCAACACTTATTCTCCATGCACGTCAATGTTCTGCAATTACCTAATCAGGGCCTTGATGATAGCAAGTGCTCAATGCTCATTTATTGAATTCAATTGAATTCCCATCACCTCATAACAAGGACTATAGTTTTACAGTTTCTAAATGGAAACACTCAGATGTTGGCAAGGGTGATAACAGGATGCCTACAGTTACGTAGTTGTGACATAAGACATCAATGCCATTGAAATATGAGAACTGGTATAAGTGGTCTAAGACATCAGAAGACCTGGGTTCAAATCCTGACTCTGTCAGTTACCAATGTCACACTTGTGAAAGTCACTTCAGCAGCACTGGCCCTGGAGTCAGGAGGATCTGAGTTCAATTCTGGCCTCACATACTTGACACTTACTAGCTGTGTGACTCTAGGCAAGTTACTTAACCCAGTTTGTCTCACACACAAAAAAAAGTCACTTCACTTTTATAAGTCTCACTTTCCTCATTTGTCATAGGATCATATTGTAGGGTATTCATCTAGAAAGAACCTCAATAGTTATCTAGTCCAAACCCTCACTTTATAAATAAAGAAACTGAAGCTTTGAGAAATGAAATAAAGTGACTTAACAAAAGTTTCACAGCCAAGAAATGTAGGAAAGAGGATAAGAGCTCCTCCCTCAAGTTCAATATTTTTTTTCCACTACAATCTGCTATCTTTGAAGAAATTACAATATCTGCTTAAAGCAAACACAATCAAGAGTTCCCTTTATCAAGGATTTTTAACCTGGGGTCCATATGATTTTTAGGCAATTGGGGTCAAATGACTTGCCCAGGATCACACAGGTAGTAAGTGTCTGAGGTTAGGTTTGAACTCAGTTCTTCCTGATTTCAGGGCCAGTACTCCATCCACTGTGCCACTTAGTTGTCCTGGTTCATAGATTTAAAAAAAAAATTTCTATAACTGTATTTCAATATAACTTGTTTCCTTTGCAATCCTGACTTTTTCACTTTATGCATTTAAAGACATTATTCTGAGAAGTCCATAGATTTTACCAGACTGACAGAGGGGTCCATTACACATAAAGACATGCACACATACACACATACACACACAGAGAAAGAGAGAGAGTGAGAAAGAGAGACAGAGAGACAGAGAGAGAGAGAGAGAGAGAAGAGAGAGAGAGAGAGAGAGAGAGAGAGAGAGAGAGAGAGAGAGAAGAGAGAAGAGTCTAACACAGAGGGAGTAGAAAGGGAAGAAAAACAATATTCTATGAAAGTTGGATCCAAAGAACCCAACTTTTTCCTGAAATAAAGGCCCATCTTTGAAGGATCAAAAACTACAAAGTGATATTATAAGGTTTCAGGATGTCTAATACTATAGTCTTAGATAAATTCCAGTCTCAGGTCACCCAAAGGGCAATGGACAGATTTATGGTAGGTTTAAATAGTCTATAGCATCGTTGTTTGTCTTTCATTTCTGAAGAGGACCAATGACATCACCGATGACATCTTGACTCATGTGTGAATTGGGTTAAAATGAGGCAGAGTAACACAGAGTCATCAGCTTCCCGCTCCCCTCCTGAGTCATCAAAGTCCAGTGGCAAGACAAAAATCAAGATGTCTGATGATGGCCCAAGATTCTGTAGATAACCTTGGAGTCTTCAGTGTCTGATCAAGCTCTATGAGCTCCACAGTGTCTACTTCAGTCACTTTTACAGTTGGAACAAATCTCATCCACCCACTTCACCAGAGGAAGTCTTCACATGCTTGGAGTAGATATCACCCTAACTCACCAATAGGTTTGAGGACTGTCAGTTACCCTCAAGCTGTTTTAGCCCATCTGCCAAGATGGTTGATTGGGTGTGGCTGCTGAGAACGTTACTTCTTGGACAGTTGGGTGAATCAGGGGGATAATACAGGGGAAGTAATGTGAAAGATATCATGAGACTTCGCCTCTGATTCTGACAATTTGTGTGAACTTTAAGTTAGTTAAATTCCCCATTGAGTGAGATGGTCATATTAGACAATGCAAGGTTCCCTTCAGTTCTAGATCTAAGATTCCATAATCCCACATTTCCAGTGGAAGGAGGTAAGCAAGAAGTAACTAATGATGAACAGTCCAAATCCTCTACTTCTTCCATATGGAAGAAAAAGATACAAAGGAGGCTTCCAACATGTTCACTGGATCTTCTGCAGGGGATAAATGGGAAGACAAGGACAAGAGTGTCACAGTACTAGAATTTGTGGATGGGTTAGCATTGTACCACATAAATGAGATCACAAATCCAAGTATCAAAATACATTTTCTGAGACTAGGTTGTTTTAGTCCTGGTAATCTCACTAACTCAGAGTCATTCATGTACCTAAACTTCAGTTTTCTGATCTTTAAAATGAAAAAGGATTGGATTTGACCTCTTAAGTTTCCTTCTAGCTTTACGAACCCATAACTCCCATCCTGCTTCAGACACTTATCAGCTGTGTGACTCTGGGCAAGTCACTTAACCTCTCTTAGCCTCAGTTTCCTTATCTGCAAAATGGGGATAGCATTTACTTTGTTGAGAAAATCAAATGAGATAACATGTAAAGCATGAGGAAAACCTTAAAGTCATGTAGAAACACTAGCTGTTATTATTTGCATTGCCAGTCTGTGCATTGTCAAAGACTATGGTAAGTGAACTGTTTATATTCTCACAAAGAGACACTTATCTTTGTAAAATGTTCTCTGGATTGAAAGAAGAGTATCTGGCAGGCTAAGCTGGAGAGCTGGAGGAAGGGCTCCAACCCTTCTGTTCTGTGACCTAGCACTCCAACTCTCTACTGAACATGGAAGGGTCATCTAGTTCAGCCCTTGTTTCTAGGAAGCATTGTGGTTAAACCACCAAAAAGATATGGAAAAAAGAGGAAGGGTTTGGAAGAGAACAAGAAATAAGTAAAACCAAAAGTGTGGGGATGAGGGACAAGAGTATTTAAGGCCAAATCAGGGAGATTTCTATGTACTTGAACCTTTGGAATAGAATATAAACCATAAACAAATGGACATTGCTATTTTTGTCAGTCAGTGTTTTTGTAGCAAAATAGCAGTCCTATTTCATCATAACCTTTTCGGAGCTGATGTTGTCTTTTTTGCCTTTCTTGATATATATTCACTTAACCATAATTTTATTTTTCCAAGCCTTTTCATAGAATTTCTTCTTTTCACTTCTTTTTTCTTCTCTCTTATCTTCCTCTCTCCCTTCTTTCCCTCCTTCTCTTGCTCCCTCTCTTTCTTTCTTTCTTTCTTTCTTTCTTTCTTTCTTTCTTTCTTTCT
>NW_020954580.1:7222552-7232152 GCF_900497805.2 Vombatus ursinus | reverse complement strand
CTTTCTTTCTTTCTTTCTTTCTTTCTTTCTTTCTTTCTTTCTTTCTTCTCTTCCTTCTTACCAGATGTTGTCCTTTCAATATTGTCAAGAGGCAGGGGGGTGAATGAGATGACTTTTCCAGGTCCTTTCCAGACCCAGAATTCTATGATTCCTCTAAGAAACTGATCCAAAAACCTCTCCCTTCCTGATTACTGTGGCCCATAGCCAGTTCACACTCTGCAAGTAGAATTTCCCACTCCTAAGGCATTGCTGGTCAGTGACTTTACTGCCCAAGTTCAATTCACCCTTTGCTTTCTTAATACTCCACACAATATGATAAGGCAGGAAACCAATATGACATTTCACATTAATTCTGGTTCTCATTCATGCTGAATGAAGAAGAGCTAGGGGCTCAATCTCTCTTTTTCTGTCTCTATTACGAACTACATGGAGAAATCTAACTGGATTTGGTTAAGTGAGATCTCTGATTCAGGTAGTGGTTTATTTCTGTTCATGGATTAACCATTTGGAAGACAATGGCTAAAGACTTCTACAATCACTAAAAACCCAAAGAATTAGAACAGTATGATTTCATGATTTAGATGCCCAGTCTAATATCAACCAGATTCAAATATTGGGCTTCGTTGCTGTGTTAACTGTCTGAGGCTACACTAATTGTCCTTAGATGAATTGAAGAGGGGGAATTGTGGGAGAAGAAGGAAACAAGGATGGGGGGGAGAAGGGAAGGCATTCAGGTCAGTAAAGGCAGAACAGAGGGTAAAAGAACAGGAGCTAGAGCAGGAGTTCTTTACCTTTTTGTGTCATGGTCCCCTGTGATAGTCTGATGAACCCTATAGACCCCTTCTCAGAATAATGTTCCCAAATAATTGAAGGAAATGCTGAATTTCAGTTAGCAGTGAAAACAATATGTATTTTTCCCCATTGGAATTCACAGAGTCCCTGGAATCTATTTATAGCACCCTTTCAGGTTCATGGACCCTATGCTAAAGATCTCTGAACTAAAGGGATTTCTGCTTGTTTTAGTAAGAATGAAAAACAATGTTAAAGTGAGTCAGCAGTTTGGGCACATTCTATAATAATGCTGTGGTTCTCACTTCCAATTGAGCTATTTAGCATACTCTATGTTGCTGGGCCACCCCCCATTCCCACATTCTTTATCCCAAGAACTTTTAGAAATTAGAAAGAAGAAAAGGGTTAAGTAGATGAAGAGAGCAGGGTTGGAAAAGTGTGTGTAGGGGGAGAACATGAAAAGAGCAAAGTCTAGCAGTCCACATGGATGTGAGTTTTCCTGTTCACTGTGATCATTAGTATGAATAGCATATAGAGAAAAATAATTCTAATAAAGGACTTCACTGCTGTAAATTCCTTAATTTTTTTTCAACAAGTCCTAGTCTGAGTCCTTCAAAGTGCCCTCTATGTATTAAGTGCTGTGTGGTCTGTGGAATGACGACAAGGAGATAAAAATCATCTCTATCCTCAAAGGTTTCACTCTGTAGTAGGAGGCAGACAACATACTTCAATAGACCTATTGCCTCACTGATGTAAATGCTCCCTTCCCCAGTTCAGATCAGATTCATCCACACTATCTCATTCTGAGATTCTTGTCCATATTCTCGAATTCATTCTCTTTAGATGATCTACCCAACAAGCTCAGGGTGGTCCTCTAGATTCAGTCTACATATGTAGGCATATGTCCTCCATATGTTATCCCCTGCTCTCAATATATTACTGGCCCACCTCCTTTTCTAATCATATACTACTCAAATGATCTCTTTGATGTCATTTTTTTTTAGGCTCAAATCATCATACATGCCTAGCATTTTCAATGATCCCAAGATGATCCCTGGCATAAAAGCCTATCTTTCTAACACCTATATTCTATCCATATATATGTGTGTGTGTGTGTGTGTGTGTGTGTGTGTGTGTGTGTGTGTATAAAGAGAGAGAGTTATAAATATATTCTATATTCTATCCATATATATGGTTATAAATATATTCTATATTCTATCCATATATGGATATATATTCTATACATGAATATATATTCAATACCTATATTCTATCCATATATATATGCTATATAGTTATAAGTCATGAAACACCACAATATAAACCAGATGAATATTGTGTGTAGCCCAAAGGGCAATGAACAGAACATACATGGTGGGCATGAGTACACTTATGACATATTATCCCTGGTAACTTGTACCCAAGGGATATCATAAGAAATACCATCCAGACAACTATGTATGTGTGTGTATGAATATGTATATGCATCTATATGCATAGAAATACAACCTTTATGAAGCAACATCCAAGTGTGTACAGATGAATGAATGGTTGAAAAAATGTAACATGTGAATATCATGTAATATTATTGTGCAGTAAGAATGAACAAATGTGAGAGGTTCAGAGACATATGGGAAGAGCTATATGAAGTAATTAAAAACATCAATATATATCATAACTACAACAATATAAGAGGAAAGACCACTTAAAAGTCATATTCTAAGCAATTGAAAAACCAATCATATCTTTGAATTAAAAAAATGAAAAACTAATCTAGAGAACAGATAGCAAAATAATTTTCTCCTCATGGCACAGAGGACAAGACAAGATGAGGAGGGAGTCTTTTCCCAAGTAAGACTGTAGATATAAAGACAAAAGGCATCAATAAAACATATTAGAGGAAAAATTATTATAAATACATTTACCTCAATACTTCTGTGATGTGAATGAGTGTGAATGCTTCCTCCACCAACACAGATTGCAACCCTCCCATACCTTAGTAGATGATTTAATGAATCTACTGGCCAAAATAATCAGTCATCCTATAGCTAACTCTCTGGCATACACCTTCCAAATTTAGCTGTGTTAATCCTTGGAAGACAGATAGCAGAATCAGTCATCAGATCCAAACATAAAACCTTTCCAACTTAGTGGAACTTATTCCAATGTTATAGCCTTTGAGATCTCAGAGCCACATTACCTCCACACCATGAGGCATTTGAGTCCAAAATAAATACAGTGCAAAAGAGTACCTACTGGTTGCCTTGGGAAGTGGTAAGAGGAAGAGAAAGAATTAACAGTGAAGGTCTGGGAAAAGGACATCCATTTGTAAAATGAAAGTAAATCAAAGGGAAAAAGGGTTATCATCAAAATTTAATATAAGATTTGCCTTTTGAGAGCAGAATGTTCTATGTAGGTCTGAAAATAGTTTCCCCAAAAGTCATTAGGTCACAAAAATTCTCTCCAGTTCTCGAGATTTGCATTTCTACCAAAGGGTACAGCCAGTCCTCTGGATTCCAACAAAGATTGCTATCTGCTTGACCACACTTTCTGAACTGCAGCATGGGACTGGTTCTCTCCATATCATTTAGGTTTCTTTTACTCCCCAGTTCCTCTATAAATCTAGATGTAAATCTACCCAGTTTACATGACCTGCACAGCCCTGCTTATCCTTCTAGTGTGTCTGTCTTTCCTGCCAGAACCCTTCATATCCAGGATTTCTGGGGCAGAGTGCATGGCTTGTATTCCTCTGACATTAACTGTATGCTCTGGTTATCATCCGTAGTCTTCCTGGAGGAATGAGATGCGGTCACAAACCCAAGCCATCAAACCTTCTGACTCCCTGCCATCCCACAATGAGCTGGAGCTTCTTCTAATAACCTCTTACCCCAGGATAGAAGGACAAAATATGTGGTCCAGCACCACAATGTCCTGGAAGAGCCAGGGATATTCTTATGATAAGTTACTCATCCTGAACATCAAGATAAACCAATAATAGAATCTGCCCCATGCTCAATTGTGAGATATTCACGAATGTTCATTACCTGGAGGTCCAATGTTTGGGAACTATAAGGAGGCAGGTTACAGTTCACCAAAAGGAAGAATTTTTTGACAACCAGAGCTATCCAATAATACAACAAGTGGGCTACTTTGTGAGGTAGTATGCTACCTTCAGAGAATAGATAATTAGCCACTTATCAGGAATGGTATAGTTGGAGTCCGTGTATTGAGTAGAAGAATGGAATTAAGGCTATCTACTAACTTATAGAGTCAATGTACTAAACGAATGAATGAATGAAAAAGCATTTCCACTGATTCAAAGAGTGAAATTAGATGATACCTTGATAATCTCATAATAATCTTTAAGCAATGGAAGTGAATAGAGAAAACTGGGCCAGGCAATTTGTGTCCTGTTCTTCCCAGGAAGAGAAACCTATCACTTCTGAGCAGGTTCTGCACCACCTTCTCTAAGTCAAATTTTTCCTCCTTAGTCTCTATCCCAAACATAGCGTTTCATTATCTTCTCTCTGTCAAGGCCTCCTACTGTTAGAGTTTCTTCTAGAAAAGTCTCCTGCTTTCTACTTCATTGGATGAAACCCTCTCAGGATTCTTTGCATATGTCCTCTCAGGTATAGTCTACCATAGCCTTTTCTTATGTGACCTCTCTTTCCTTCTAACTGAGATTTCTGTCATAAAGCCCTTCTTACCGCACTTAACTCTGGCTGCTCATCATATTCATGCATTGATCAGTGTGCCACTAAGACCGGGTATGGGCATAGTTCTGATTTTGTCACCTTTATGCTCAAAAACATTCTTGAACTACATATTTCTTATTGGAGAAAACACAAGCTCCTTAGTTTGGCTTTTAAAGCTCTTCAGCTTACC
Source organism: Vombatus ursinus (assembly GCF_900497805.2). Classification (NCBI taxonomy): domain Eukaryota; kingdom Metazoa; phylum Chordata; class Mammalia; order Diprotodontia; family Vombatidae; genus Vombatus; species Vombatus ursinus. Next base: position 7,227,478 of record NW_020954580.1, on the reverse strand, counting down.
TTACTGGGCTGATTGAATAAATTCCATGTTATAATCAAACTGTTTCCCAAATTCAATGCTCTGTCTCACACTTGAAGGTGTTCCACCCCTCATGAGTAGAATGTCTTCTCTCTCCATCTCCTCTCTGAGTCCTAATCTTTCTCCAAGGTCTAGTTCATGTGCTACTTTCTCTGGGAAATGTTTGCTGCTTTCCTCCCTCCCCTCCCCAATACCTTCTCCCGAACTCTGGTAGATGGTATGTTCTCATCCTCAACTCTCCTTATATTACACTTATTTATATACTTAATAATAACAACAATGTAACTGCTCCTGGACTAATCTCAAAAAGCTAAGCCATTATCTCTCAAAATTCACTCCTAGATTGTAGCATTAAAGTTACAGTCAGGATGCTGAGGACTGGAAATGTAGGCAGAGGGCAAAGGTTTCTCACATTGTAGATATAACTGTTTTCTTCTCGACCCAAGGAAGAAAAACAACTAGTACTCATAGCTGACAGTGATAATGTGTTGATTAATCAAATGAATGAATGAGTAAATGCATATATACATACTTACATATTAGGGAAGTCATTTGCCAATCAGTGACACAGACATCTTGGTTCCCTTTAGTTCTGATTCCAGAATATGTCATGTAATGCTTGAGGGTTCTAGCCAGGAGCTGGCCAATTTAGCCAGGGTTGCATGTAGCATAATAAAGAATGATTAACTGTCCTGGCTATGTGTCAGTCAATCAATAAGCATTTATAAAGTGCCTACTGTGTGCCAGGCACTGAAATGGAAGGAACATTTCTTTATACCCCAAAATAATCAAACTACTCAGATACTACCTTAAAAATCTACCCGTCTAGGGATTTTATATACCAGTCAGAAGTAATACAAATACCCAAGGTCAAAATGGTTTCTTTTATGCTTAGGTGGTATAGAGACAGCATGATGGTGGGGACAGAGCCATCCTTGAAGCTAAGAACTTGTTGTTTGTTATTGTTCAGTTGTTTCAGTCAAGTTCAACTCTTTGTGACCCAATTTGGGGTTTTCTTGTAAGAGATATTGGAGAGGTTCCTTCTTCAGCTCATTTTTCAGGTGAGAAAACTGAGGCAAATGGGGTTAAGTGACCTGCCCAGGGTCACACAGCTAGTGTCTGAAGCCAGATTTGAACTCAGTAAGATGAGTCTTCCTGATTCAAAGCCCAATGCTCTATCCACTGCACCCCCTACCTGCCCCACACCAGGAAGACCTGGGTTCAAGACCTGTCCCTGATACATGCTGGGAATGTGACACCCTCTAAGTACTCTAGAGCAGAAGCATCAAACATGAGGTCAGCAGGCCACTGCAACACTCCTCAGTGTAGCTTGGACCAGATTAAAATATAATTGGGCAATATTGAGCAAAATAAATAAAAATACAATGAAACATAGATAATATGCATTTTAAACCTAAGTCAACATGAGGTCCACAGTGATCCAATCCTGCTTGAGTCTGAGCCCACTGCCTTAGATAACTCTCTAAGACTATGAGTTGCAGGAAAGTTGCGGATCCTCATTAGCAGAAGGAGTTTGTTTGCTCTCTTGTAAGTTTCTTCTACGAATGAAATCACAGGCCCAGTAATTATCCCTACCCTTCAGGTATCTACCTATGGATTCACTAGTTACTCTGGTCATTTCAATTGACAACTCTCTTTTTGTGTGTTCCCCACCCCCAACACACACACACACACACACACACACACACACACATCTAATTTGTATGAAAACACAAACAAATATTCATTACGGGCCATTCACAGATAGGCTAGAGTGCTTTCTATAGTTTCTATGAATGGAGTCACCTATTTGAAATGTGTGAAAGAGCTGCCCCAACATTGCTCTGTCCTGGTTAGTTCGACCATTCCAACTTGTTATAAATTTATTGAAAAGAAAACATGACTTATTCTTTGAAAGACTGTCAGATTTCTCTTAAAAGTTTGACTCTAATATTTTGTCCTGTCTCTATTGGGAAGCCAATGGGTAAGAGGGAAGGGGCAGAAACAGGGTGGTAGTCCTTACTTTGGGAAAACGTGGAGGCAGGGTTCTGGCTTCAGTAAACCTAACTATTTACCTTGTATACAAGCCAAGGAGTAAGAGTATTTGTTGGACAGCGAATGAATGAGTGGGAGTCGCTGGATTTTCTTGTTTGTGCAAGGAGGGGATCTTGAATAGGGGAATGCAGCTAGATGGACAGAGTGATAGACCCATTGCCTGCTTTCTCTGGCCCTTATCTCTAGTGAGAACATTCTGATGGTTTGCAAATGGCCCCTCATGCCTTGAATCCAGACTAGCACTGATTATAAGACAGTAATTTTTCTTGCTCTGTGTGTGACTGGAAATTCTTAGCTCTCTGTTGCAGCTCTGCATGAACACAGCTTGGCTAAACTGCAGTCATGTTGGGGTGAGCAACTAGGTTCAATAAGCATTTGTTAAGCACCTGTAAGGCTCTGTGTTATAGGGTTGGAACTCCACAAAATTCTATTTGGATACCCAATCATAGGAATGATCTTCGGTTTGCATAAACCAAGCCAGCAGAGTGAAAGCCTTGGAAAGTTCAACCAGGGTGGTTAGGCTTTAAATAAGACCAATCTGCTTTCTTAATAATAAAAACTAGCTTTCATTTAGTGCTTTAAAGTCTGTTGATGTCAATGCTGTTATTTTCCCCATTTGACAGATGAGGAAACTGAGGCTGGTGCAGGTTAAATTACTTCCCCAGGGTCACACAACTAGTAAGTATCTGAGTCAGGATTTAAGTCCTAAGTCCTACAGACTATGCCATCTATCTTCCCAAGAGCAGCCTGGCTAAAGTTGGGAAAGCTCCTTATTCAATAGGCTAGTCCCCTTGGCAGTGAATTCTTTGACCACAGCAACCCATGAAACAACAAAAAATACAAAATGACTCTCAGACCTTTCACTGCTGAGATAGTTGTGTCCATAACCCAGGAAATCAAATGTGATTTCCTTAGTGTGGCAACTTGCTCAGTGAGTTCATTAGTGGGTGATAGTTTATAATATAGTAGATAACCTCACTGAACTTCAGGTAACACCTTAAGGTATGTGATTTTCCCAGGATCACACAGCTAGCAAGTGTAAGAGGCCAGATTTGAAACTCCAAGGCCAATATTCTATCCATTGTGACTGATAATCTCATTGTATCTCAGATAGATACAAAGAAAAGAAAAGGAAAAAGCTGCATCCCCTGCCCTCAAGTAGTTTACAATCCAGTGGGAGGAAAGAAGTGGAAGAATAAGATAAAGATGTTATTAGATAGAATTCGAGAGCAGCCCTGGAGGGGTCCAGACAGTGATTTATTTTTTGTATTTTTTTTATATTTTGTGGAGGGAAGGATCACCAAAAGGGTTGCGCCAGGATGGTTGCTGAGAGTGGAGAGGGACAGGATAGGATGTAAGAAATGATGCAGAGACCAACTCTACAGGACCTAGCAACTGACTGGAAGTTGGTGGTGAGGAGAGAAACTAGTCAAAATGGATCCAAATTATCTAGCCTAGGAAGCAAGGAGATGCCACAAGCAGAAAGAGGGAAGTTGAGAGAAGGTATAGCAGGCAATGGTCATTTTAAAGCAAATTAATGAGAGTAGAAAAAAAAATAAAACTAAGAGATAGCAGACTGCAGTGGAAATATTGCTGGATTTGACATTAGAGGATCTAGGTTTAAATCCAGATTTTATGGAGTGCTAAGACCTTAGTTTCTTCCTCTGTATAATAGGAGAATTAAATTCCAGATGATCTTCTAAAATCTTTTCTAGCTTTGAATCAGCACTTCTGTGACTCAAATCAAAATGGCTGTTGCAGGCTCTATGATTAGGCTGCTCCTGCCAGACTCACCTAACCCATCTTGGCAGGTGAAAGCAGCATTACCACCCTCCTCCTCTGCTCTCCTATGGCTTCATCCCAAGCCCACCGTACAGGGCTCAGGATTACAGCTGTCAAGCTGGGGGGGGGGGTGATGGGATTTGCTTTCCAGGAGCCCCCCCTTCCCCTATCCACCTTCTCTAGCAGCACTTCCCTTCTTCCCCCTCCCCCCAAGCAGCTCACCTGCCCCGATCCCAGCATGCTCTGCTAGTACTCTTCATTGGGGGCTTCATCCCCATCCCCAGACAGTTCATGTTTATTTGGGGCGTGCAGAAGAGCCCCCTGGCTACAAAAGGGGCTTCGCATTCCTGTGCTCATTATGATTTCCATCAAGTTCTGTCAGTCGGGCCTTTTACCAGGAATGACAAACCGGCTTTTCTTTCTTTCCTTGATAGTGCCTCGCAAAGAATCTGGGGGACCACACGAGTTGAAGTCTAACTCCCTCCCACACCTGCCTGCCCCCTTCTCCATCCCCCAAACCAACCCAGCCCTTCAGAGCTTTAGAGAGCTAGATAGAGAGATTGTTCCTCTGTCTGTTATTATTATTATAACTCAATCTCACTGATCCCTGTTGGTTCGGGGTTGGAAAAGCTGAGAGAGCTGAGATTCACAGTCTCATTATCACCATTAGTTTCCTCTTATCCTTACCCATCCCCCTTTACCTTGGACCTGTTTGCAAGGATCCTCTGGCCCTGGGTGGAAGGACAAACTACCCCTCTTCTCTACTTCCATGGCTCTCCTAGACTGTCCTCCACCTACCAGGATTCTTTTAATCTCTGGGAAATACAGAGACACCTGGTATTCTTTGGAGGAGCCAAAAAAGATTTCTTTTATTGAACAAAGAACAATTGGTCATTTATACATGACACAAATGTCACCTCAATTACATTCCCCATCTGCAATTGGGATTTAGGTGATGGGAGAAAGAGGGAGAGGGAAAGAGAGAGAGGAAGAGAGAGGAGGGGAAGGAAGGGACAGGATAGAAGGGGAGGGAGGGGAGGGGGAGAGAGAGAGAGAGAGAGAGAGAGAGAG
>NW_020954580.1:7174089-7222452 GCF_900497805.2 Vombatus ursinus | reverse complement strand
AGAGAGAGAGAGAGAGAGAGAGAGAGAGAGGTAGAGGTGGTGTAGTGGATAGAGCTCCAGCCTTGGAGTCAGGACAACCTGAGTTCAGCCTCAGACACTTGATACTTACTAGCTGTGTGACCCTGGGTGAGTCACTTAACCCTGATTGCCAAAGCAAAAAAAAAAAGGGAGACAGAGAGCTGGAAGGGCTCTCAGAGGTTATTTATTCCAACTTTCTCACTTTATAGAGATACCTATTAGACTGTAAACTCCTTGAAGACAGGGACTATTTCATTTTCATCTTTGTACCCTCAAGATGGTAGCTTATACATAGTAAGTGTTTTATGGTTATCGTCTTTTAATTGAATTGAATTGCTATTGCCGTAAGATAAATAAATGCTTATTGATGGATTTTCAGATAATAATAGCTAGTATGTATACACTTAGTACTTTTAAGGTTTGTAAAGCACTTTACAAATACAATTGCATCTGATCCTTACAATAACCCTAGGAAGTAGGTGCTACCGTTAGTCTACAGATGTTACAGATGAGGAAACTGAAACACACAAAGGTTCAGTGAATCACCTAGGGTTACATAGTATCTCAGTCAGGATTTGAACTCAGGTTCTTCCTGACTATAAGTTCAGTGTTCCGTCCGGTGCACCCGCCTGGATGAAAAATCGGAGGCCCAGAGGTAAAGTGACTTGCCCAAGGTTTCACAGGCAGTGATGATGACAGGCACAGCTAAGATGGGAGTCCTTTGACTCTAGAGTACATTCTCTTTTGGGTAGAAACTCTTGAAATAGCAAGGAATTTCAAGAAGCTATACCATTCCATTCTGAAACAAATAATACATGTGATTATGATTATATTTAAGTAAAGACCTGTGATTTCATCAGGTCTGTAACAACCCAGATACTCCTTCAACCAGCACACATTTGCAACTAGCACCTTAGAGAGTTTATCTTCTGGGGCACGCAGAGATGAGGTGACAAGCCCAGGATCACACAGATAGTGTAGGTTAGATGTTCAGCAGGACTTTAGTTCATGTCTTCCTCAATCCACTGGGCCATCTCCAGTCATCCTGATCTCTATCTTGCCACTGGACCCAGATGCCTCCAGAGGAGAGAGTGAGGCTGGTGACTTTGCACAGCCCTCCCTCTCTTAAATCCAAGTCATGGCATCATCTTCCTCATGTCATGGTCCTCTTCGAGAACAAAGGACAAACCACACAATCCTGACTCCAACCCTGGCCTTCTATCCACTATGCCACCTTGACTGTCTCATAAATAATAACATAATAGCTGATGTTTCTACAAGGTTGTGTATTGCTTCCCTCATCACAAAACTGTGGCAGGTAGGATGATAACAATATTTTCCATTTATTTACTTCATTAACAAATCCCTTTCTCCACTGACAATTTTATGAGACAGACAACACAGAGAAGACGCTGGAACCCAGAAATGTCTCCTAGAGAAGGTGGCCTATGAGGGGAGATTTGAACGAAGGGAGAGACTCTAAGAAATCAGGCATGGGGTTCAGCCAAAGTAAACCAAAGGGAGATGGGAGATGGACTATCATTTGTGGGGAACAACAAGTTGGCTGGTACAACATAGATTGCCCGGAAGGTAGTAATACTTAGGAAGACCAGAAGAGTCTCAAAGCCTGTGAAGTACAAGCTCTGGCAGGTCCAATCAACCTAGAAAATCTTCTGAGTTTGGGTCCAACATCCAAGTACCAGCCTCACTACTTTCAGAGGGTTCGTCACCAGCTCCTTCAAAACGCATAGTAGGTGCTTAATAAATGTTTGTTGACTAAAGGACTGACTACCAGGTGAGGATTTTCATTGGCCGCAGCAAGCATGACATCTACCATTAATGTGCTCTTTGGTGGTGGAGGGAATTCTCATATAGATGAAATAACGGACTTTTTCAAGGGCTAAAGTATGGGCCAAGCAGTTTATTAGTCACTGAGAGCAACACAAAGCTTGAACAACACATAAGCACTGCCCTCTAAAGCAGGGAAGAGGACATCTAGGTGGCGTAGTGGATAGAGCACCGGTCTTGGAGTCAGGAGGACCTGAGTTCAAATCTGGCCTCAGACACTTGACACTTACTAGCTGTATGACTCTGGTCAAGTCACTTAACCCCAATTGCCTCGCCAAAAAAAAAAATAAATAAAGTAAGAGGAGATCTAACACAATGCATAATAAGAATGACAAAATATCATTTCTTATTGATATTACATACATACATTATCTCATTTGAGCCTCATGCCCCCCCTTGTGACATTGGCACTACCAATCATTCAACAAATATTGATCTAAGACCTCCAATGTACTAGGCACTGAGGACACAAGAACAAGGAGGTGACATTTGCACTGAGTCTTAAAGATTTAACAACTGACCCTTCTAATTGGCATCATTGCTTCATAGTGTCTCAAGTCACAGAATTTTAGAGGTGGAAGAACCCTTCAAGATCATCTAATCCTGGCCCCTCATTTTTACATCTGGGTAAACTGAGGCCCAGAGAAAAGAGGAGGTTGGAGCAGATGACTTCTAAGATTTCCTTCCATCTCTCCAGTAATGATAACAAAACAACTTGCCCAAGCTAGCAAGCAGAAGGGCTGGGACTAGAACCCAAGTCTTTTGGCTTCAGATGCAGAGTTCTTTCCATTCCTCAACCTCTTGTGGCATCTCCTTCTCTAAGTATAATTTAATTACAGTCTACAGTAATTGAATTCCCTGGTGCTATAATGAAAACCTGATTTCTTCTTTTGCTGCCTCCATATAGGTAGATAGTGTGTGTGCTGGGGAATGGGGAAGTTATCTAATCATCCTTCACACATATTAAAAATCGTTACCTTGTTGAATTAATTTGTGACTTCCAGGAGCTATCCCTAAAGTGTGTATAACACACAATGCTTCCCACAAACAACATGCTGCATGAGGAGGGTACCTCCAACCACTCAGGAACCTGGGCTAATGACCATTGTGCCCCATCCAGCAGGGCCTGGTCTGAACACAGCAAACATTCTGAGTCTCCATGAAATAAAACCACTGGAGCATGGAGCTCCCCTCCACTGGCTCAGCCACAGAGAGACTTAATTTGTTCCCCAAATGGGGGGTGGAGAGGGGAGAGCAGCTAAAAGAATCTTTTTTAAGACTCTCACAGTGACCTCTGTCTGAGCAAATATTTAATCTCCAACAAAAGCACCTCACTGCAGGGCCTGCTCTGTTCCTCCTGAATTTGGGCAGGGGGCTGCTGTGTGGATTTATGAGGTGACATCAGGTTGAAGCCCAGGATGCCGGGGCCTGAACTGTGTTTTACACACTCCTGGATTGTTTAATGGGCCTGCTCCTGAAGGCCCTCACATTCTTTCCCCATCCAAACTTTATTGAAATGGCAAAGTTGGAGGAGAGAGGGTCGTCCCCACCACCACCCCCATCCAGAGAAATCAGGCTGGTTAAACTCAACTCTTTCCCCCTTCTTCCCCCCCTTAACCTTCTCCCTGCCCCCACTCAAAACTTTTCCCTGGGGAGAGGAAATGAAGAGCTGCAAAGTGTTTGCAGGTATGAGTTTAATGCCTTAAACTCTTGCATTGTGTTAACAACTCTTCAGGACTGCAGCTTTAAAGAAATGGATGGTTTCTCAATCTGCCCAATTTAACTAATTCTAGGGAGGGAACCAAACTGAAAATTTATGGTCTAGGTAACTGAGAGATCTGTCAGTATTTAGACAAGATTCTGGGTCTCTGGGTCCAGTTAGCACAGAGCACTTTTTGAGAGGATGGAGACAGAAATGGAGTTGGAGAATTTCAGAGGGAGGGCGGTGAAAGGGGAGGATTGGGGAGTGTGTTGCTGGAGGTGGAGGGTGAGAAGGGGAGGGGGTTGCTAGGACAGAAGGGAGAGAGCACTTGTTCAGAGAAAAAGACTAGAGGGAGAAGAGGAGGTGGGAGACAGACACAAAGATCCCCGAGGCAGATATGCGGGACTGGGAAGGGCCTAGAACAATGCCTTGTACATATTAAACACTCAATAAATATTTGTTGATTGATTGGGAGGTTAAGGACATGAAAGATGGAATTATAAGAGACTTCATTTTATAGGAACAAAACATTGTTTTAAAAAGTTATTTTTGTAACTTGGCAAGATTGGAGAGTAGGAGGGTAGAGTCCCCTGAGGGAAAGTGATAGAGAGGAGTGTTCCAAGGTGGGGATCAGGTAGGGCTTCTTAAGGATTAGGCTGTAGAGACGTGAGACAAATAGGGAATAGAAAGAAGTTAAGAAAATAATTCTAAATATAGTACCTGGGCCACCCCCCGAAGAGCTACCCCAAGTATTAGGTATTCTGTTGGTTCATATCCACTCAAAACTAAAGCTCATGAGCCCCTACCTATGGATGCATTAACTTTTATTAGCCAGAGAACACAATTTAAAACAGTTATTTAATGAAAACTTTGAGGTGTTTTACACATGTATCACACCTCTGTCCAAATTGCTTGGAGCATCTTTAGTCTGGGTCTACATGGGTTTCAAACCCACCAGTACAAATAACCAAATCAAAAATTAAGTTGTCTGAAAGATTGAATCCTTGTCAGATGAGTTCAAGTTAAACCAATTCAGATTTTATTTTATTTTCATTAGAGGGTGGGGTAGGTACGGAATTGGTCAGACAATAAACATTTATTAAGCACCCACTATGTGCCAGGCACCATATTAAGCACTGAGGATTCAATATAAGGCAAAAGACAATCCCTGCTCTTAAGGAGATCACAATCTAATGGGGGAGATAACATAGTTGTGTATAAGCAAGTTATAAGCAGGATAAAATGGACATAATCAACAGACAGAAAAAATACAAAGGAATTTCAAAGTTGTGATTCACTTCACTAAATTAGGTGTGCTATTCCTTGTGTGAATATTGTATGGAAACGTGCTCCACTCTAAGCCTCTGGTTTGGAAGCTCTATTGACTATGCTCCCACTAGGGACAGCAGAGAATTATGTGGTCGGGAGAATAACGATGGAGGTACCAGTAAAATCATGAAGATGGCCAAGTTGGCTTTTAGCACTTCCTACCTCATTCTTGAATTTATGCCCCCAACTAGATGCCTTCCTATTTCCCGAGCATCTAATATCCTCACTTTCCTCTAGGATTGTAGGACTTAGAGACGAAAATGACTTTAGAAATCACCTAGGCCAACCCTAAGGCCCGTGGTTTCCTGGAGCCTTGCCCCCTCCCCCAGGCCTATCCTCCAATATAATGTTCCAGAGTTTGGATTGAGGTAAGCAAAAGCTTGCTCCCAATTACAGTCATCTACAAATAGAATGATCAGGAAATAGGGAGTCCCTCCCTCCTGGGAGTATTCAAGCAGAATCTGGGTAATCATTTACCAGGAAGTTTACCTGTTCAAAAGATAGAACTAGCTAGCCACATTGATTGGCCCGCACTGAGTGGTCCATAAGGGAAGAGCAGTGCACTGGAAAGAGATTTGGAGCGGTATCACCCGGGTTCAAATTCTGGTCCATCTCTCATTTGCTACCTGCCGGACACTGGACAAATTATTTAATATCTCTGAGCCTCAGTTCCCTCATCTGAAAAACTAGTTGGCATCTTAGTGTCTCTTCTGTCTCAGAATCTGTGATCCTGTCATCTCTTCACTGTCCCTTACAAGCTACTGTTCTCAAAGCTACAATAAAAAAGGTAGAATCCACATCCTTGAGAAGTTTCCTGCTTCATTAGGGTATAAGTAAGACATGTGCACAGGAAAAGAAAATGAACACTACCAGGCAGTAAAAGAGTTTTATTGTCTAAGCATTTTAAGCCTATACCTCCATGCTCTATGTTCTTCTTACCAGCCAGGAAGCCAGGGCCAGGGGATGTGGAGAAAGGAGATGCCTATAGAAAAATGGTGACCTTCAGTTAATATAATAACTAGGCACATGGAATACATGTGGGAGGGCAGAAAAGAGCAAGGAAGCAACTGCATTCTCTTGAGAATAACTGAATTTGGAAGGAGGCTACAGGACCTTCATAACTAAAGAGATGAAACAAAACACTGCCTTCTCAATACAGACTGGAGTTTATTTGTTGGCTTAGGGAATTCTCGGTGATGAAACTTCTCCAACTGGTAGAGAATTACCTAAAGCATGGAGAAATTGAGTGACTTATCCAGGCATACCCAGTCAATTCGTGTTTCAAATTCAGTTATTTCTGAGTCCAAGGCTAACCTTTTATCCATTAAGTCTGTGGGAATTCCTGGTCAGGAAAATAATGAATTCTCATCGAATCAGCAACATAATGCAGTTTCTCTTAAGGCGTCAGGTTGGTATGAGGTTCTCGACTCCTCTGGGTTGACCGTCTTCTCAATGCATCTCCTAAGATGGCCACCCAGTCTCTTAACTCAAAGTGACCCCTGGTATCACTGAGTGTGGGCCATTCCCTTCAGTCCTTTGAATACAACTTTACTTCTCCCAACAAAGCAGATTATTTCTAATCTGTAGCTTTCTGGACAGAGAGGACCATGAATTCCATGACCTTTGAAGGGTCTGGGGAATTTGGAAAAGATAAAGAAAGAAGACAAAGAGATATTGGGCAATAGGATGGGAGAGAAGGAGAGGGTTTGATGAGTGTATGGAAAGAGCACTGGATTTGGAGTCAGAGGATCTGGATTCAATCTCAACTGTAACAGCACCAGGGTTCTCTCCCTCCCATGCACTCACATTCCTATTTCTCAACAATAAGGTTTACTTTTCCTTAAAAGGTGATATGGGGCCCCCCTGACTTGGTGGCTTTCTGAAGACCAGGAAAGTCACCATGTCTAGCCTTGATGAATGGACAAGTTTCCATATTGAGATTATGAGGTTTCATGCCATTATATTTTTGTTGCCTGTCCTTGCTATGTAAATCTTTTTGTTACCTTTCAATGACTTGAATGCCTCATTTTGTCTCAGAATTGAACCTGAACTAACCCAGTGTCCCCGATACCACTTTGCTAAATGACTTAGGGCACGGTTCACTGGGCCTCAGTTTTCTCATTAAGGCATGGAAACACTGAACATGGAGTAAGGAAGCTGTAGGTTCAAATCCTGCCTCAGACACTTACTAGTTGTATGACTCCAGCCAAGTCACTTAACTTCTTTGTCTCAGTTACCTCATCTGTAAAATGGGCATAATAGTAGCACCTACCTCCGAGGGCTATTGTGAAGATCAGATGAGATAATGTATGTAAAGTATTTTGCAAACCATCAAGTGGTATGTAAATGTGAGCTATTCCTGTTATTAATCTCCAAGCTCTCTCCCATATGCAAATCCTATTATCCTATGGATCTTAAAGGCTATTCTAAAGTGAAGAAGCTGCCTTCCATCATTTAAGGCACAGTAAGAAGGAATAATATCACAACAGGAGACACTGAGAATATAAGTAAGAAAGCACTTCCCAACCAGGACAAAAGAACACTGTAAGGGGAAATTCTGAGATTCTAGACCCTGCTCAATTAGAAGCCTCCCAAAAGGCAGAGAGCACCTTATTTATTTATTGCAAGACAATCAGGGTTAAGTGATTTGTCCAGGGTCATACAGCCAACAAGTGTCAAGTTTCTAAGACCAGATTTGAGCTCCGGTTCTCCTCACTCCAGGGATGGTGTTCTATCCACTGTACTACCTAGCTGCCCTGAGAGTACTTTAGTGAAGAGGAATCACATAATGGGATTTAAAGTCAGAGGTTGCCTCTTAGGGATTATTAACTTAGGGATATTAAACTAAGGAACATTATATATTGAGTGATTTGCCTAAGATCATATAAATAGCCCTCAAAGATTCTGGATTTGAACACAGGTCTCCTAACTCTAAATTCAGCTGAGCTTGGTACCCACTCAGCACAATGGGGTGAGCAGGACAACCTTTCCAGGCTCTCTCAGTGCCCTAGGGTTAGGAACCAACCTCCTCGGAGGTTGAATCAAATCCAGGGGAGGAAACACACTCCTGTGGGCTGGCTGCTTCAGGGATTAGTGTCTGATTTCTTGCTTAGTCACTTTGGCCAAATGGCTTTGTTAGGGCAGCAAGACACGGGTTGCCACAGATGCCGCAAGAGCCCTACCCACCTGCTGGCATCCTTTTCTCCTCCATATCATGTTCTCCGCCCACTGAACCAGAGGAGATGACCTAACTTGACCTGGAGGGTGGCATGGAAACCCAACCACAAGATGCAGAGAACTCTTGACCTCACCATGTACACAGTCATGCCTCCTACCCTGCAATGCCTTCACATGAACCAGGACCACAGAAACCTCAAGAGGTGCCCAAGGAGTGTCCCTGTGGTGGCTTTGCATGGAGCAGCACAGTGGTCTAAGTCTGAGGCTAGACAATGTCTGTTTTCCTTCATGGTCACGTCTGCTCTCCACTACCCCCATCATTCTCTCCTCCCAGCTTTCTGCCCCACCCCCCTCCAAAGCTCTGGCCAGTGATTTCTGTACCTTGTAACGCAGACAGAACAACACTCACTAACCTACCTTGCAGGGCTTGAGGGAGAGAAAACAGGGAGACCCAGGGGTTTATGACTAGGGATCAGCATGCAGAGGGGAAGGAATTTGTTAATGGGATTTAGAGTGTATTGTTCTAAGTCCAGGTTGATTTCAGCAGGAACCCACCATGCAGTCTGCAACCACAGGAGTTACAGAATAGCAATCAGAGCTACCACCAAGGCTTTCTGAGTACGGAGGCTCCTTAGGGGGAAATCACTGGAGGGAGACCCAGGGGATTCTCCAGGCTCCATGAGCAAGCACCTGGAAGGAAATGCATCCAAGAGGCTCAGACATCTCCCAGTAGAGTGTCCAAAGGGTTTCAGCAGGGTTGTTTATATGTAGAAGCATTAGATTCCTGGGGGGAAAATTGTTTAAGTGACCAGATAAATCCTTGAAATACAGAATACCAGCTGTAGGAAATAATGAAGGAAAAATGAGAAGACATGAATGAACTGATGCAGAACAAATGAGCAAAACCAGGAGGACAATTTATACAACATTGTAAAGGCAATCTTGAAAGACTGCAGAGTTCTGATCAACGCAATGACCCGCTGCAATTCCAGAGAACCACAGATAAAACATGCTACCTATCTCCTGACAGAAGAGATGGGTTCAGCATGCAGGATGCAACATACAGATGTGATGAAAGCAGGACCATGTTTTCTTTGACCATCTATATTTGTTACAAGGGTTTGGTTTTTCTCCCCCCCCCACCAGGGATTTGATAAGAAAGAGAGAAATATATATATATTTTTATAGTGATAGATAGGATAAGATAGATAGATAGGATAGATAGGAAAGATAGAAATACATATATTTTTAAAGTGATAGGTAAAACAAAATAAATATAAACAAAAAAAGATATAATTCCAGACTTAGCAGAGCCCCATACTAGGCATTCTATAGGAATGCACAAAGAAAGTAATTCATTGAATACTTGTTCCTGACCTGTAGGCAGAGCATGTAGCATGATTTAAAGACAATTGAGAGCACAGCCAATTCTTTAAAAAAAAAATCACAGTCATAACCTGAAATTCTCACCACTATAATCTCTCCTTCAAGGTAAGGCATTATATCACCAGAAGACCTTTGTTAATGATTTTAATAACCTTATTTTTTTATGCTTAGTAAGGTTCCTAACGCAGTTTCCACACAATGATGCCATAGGGGATCTTTTCACAGCTAAGAAAGTTGAAATTCAGAGAGGTTCACCCAAACATTAAACAGGTACAAAGTGTCAAAGGCAGAATTTGAATTCAACACTTTTGACTCTAAGGGCAGTGTTTTTGCTACTTCATAGCTATCAACCTCAAATTTCTGCCTTGGTCTCTTCTTTGGAATTGTTATTTAGTCATTTTTCAATCATTTCTGACTCTGTGACCCTCTTTGGAGTTTTCTTGGCAAAAATACTGGAATGTTTTGCTATTTCACTCTCCAGCTCATTTCACAGATGAGAAAACTGAGGCAAACAAGGGTAAGTGACTTGCCCAGGGTTACACAGCTAGGAAGTGTCTGAGGCCAGATCAGAAACTCAGTTTGTCCTGACCCCAGGCCCAGTGCTCTGTCCACTGCATCACCTAATGTATTTCCAGAAAGGGGATGCTAAGATACATATTTGTCACCTATAAAGAGGATAATAATTTCACCAATTAACACCCACTAGGCAGGGTAGGCCCCTCAGAGAATAAAATGTAAAGGAGGAATACAAATAAAATACAAAGGACAAAGGAGGAGCTCTGGACAAAATGTCTGGAGCAGAGGCAGTAGGCATAATATTGGCATTGGATAGCCTAAACCAAAGATAAAGGCCTGACAAGGGGAAGACCAGTCACCAAAAGCAAGCTTTCCTTATTCAGCTCTATTGTCTTGGGCCAAAAATAGGGTCCAACACTGGAAGACACCAAGTAAGTCATTTTGTCCAATTCCCTCATTTTACTCTTGAGAAAATTGAGGCACCAAGGATATTTCTGTCCAGGAGAGTCTTAACCAAAAGGTCCCGGTTGGGAGGTAGAGAAACAGAGAGTCTATCTTGATTGTTGGTAGGTTCCTGTGAAGTCTTGCATCTTTGTAGTATGGAATAAAGGCGGTCCTTTATCACATGCTCAGGTTTGCAAAACGCTTCCCAAATATTATCTCCTGTTATCTTCACAACAGCCTTGGTTCTACTGTTATTTCTATTTTCCAATCTTTTGCTAACTTCAGTATTTGCTTGGGAGAAAAGATGTGCCCTATCGAGACCTATAGAGACAGAAGTCAAGGGAAACTTTATAAAGGGATTTTGGGAAGTCCCTAAGGTTGAATCTGACCTGTGTAAGCCCAGAGCTTGGGGTTGCTAAGTTATAGGTTACATTTATGGGTCATTACTTGCCCCCAATCACACAGGGAGTCGGGAGAAAAGCTAGCATTTGAAGTCCAGGAGTCTTTTCAGCATACCACCCTCCCTTACTAAATATGAGATGAACAAACAGAAGAACAAGAAGGGAGATAGAAAAAGGAGTGGGACAGAAGAGTGTATGTTCAGTCTGGGATGCTGCCAACCTAAAGGGAATGACTTCATATCTACAAAAACATATCTGAAGAAAGATCTAGGTATTGATATTATTAGAAAACTCTTACAGGGTCATGTTAAAGTGATTGAACTCATATGGAGGTATGTACTGGAGCCAGCCTGAAGGCCTGAGACAATTGTTAAATTCTCAGTGTTAAATTTATACCTCAGAAATTGGCAAACACTTCAATGTTCAATTTTCAGTTCAGGGCTTGATTTGCTATTTTGTTGGTTACTTAAACTAAGAAAGTGATGGAGAAAGTGTCAATAATGAAGATTAAACCCAAAAGCATATCCTGTGTTCATTTTTTTTTTCAGAGAGCTGGTTGTTGAACATTTACCAAAAGACCCCTGACTCATAGGATCGTAGGCTTAGAGTTGGAAAGAATCTCAGAGATGATCTAGTAAAGGTCCATTATTTTACAGGTGTGGAAATAGAGACCCAAAGGAAAGAAATGACTTGCCCATGGTCATAAGGAAGCAGGGTTGGGATTCAAACTCAGATCCTGACTCCAAATCCAGAGTTCTTGCTACTGTATTATGTAGCTGTTGACTTTTGAGATTCTGCTAAATAGCAAAAGGACTTCCAGAACTGGCTAGGGGTTACTGTGAAATTATTGTAAATCAAATTGTATTCAATTAATTTGAATTTATAGATTTTCTTATGAGCTAGAAAGTTGCTATCTAAAAGGCATAACATTCTTAGACAAATTCTTTGACTACTTGTTTATATTTATGAAAAATAGAATACAAAAGATGACCATTGAGAACTGAAAGGAATCTCAGAAGTCGTGGACTCCAACACTCATTTTATAGATGATCAAGTTAAGACCTGAGAGGATAAGTGATTTGTCCAATGTCATATAGGTGATATCAAATCATTAACAGTGATTGAAATGAATCTCTTGAAACCTGAATGGCACCCCAAATCTCTTCCTGGGTTTATGCCTTTCCCATAAGTGTTTCCTATTTCAACGAGTTTTGATTTTTTTTGTTTTCTTTTTTTGGGAAGGCCAAGGGGAGTATGCTAGAATACAAAACCCTTCAGCATTCTTCACTGGCATTTCTTTTAGTCTCATATGTTTGCAGGGCACTTCTGTCCATGAACCTGGACATCAGTCCTATCTCATGTCTTTGAGCTAGTTTAATTTATTTGAAGATTGCTATGGTGGTCAGTGATTAGAGCTATAGAGTCCTCTAGCTGAGCTTCCAGCGAAATATTCCCTCTAAAAAAGATTAAAAGAAGGTGACCCCCACCCCTGTCTTAGCTAACCTCCCAGTGTCTCCTGCTAAGCACTCCAGAGAAGGGGTTCTGTGGGAGGCCTCAGATAATGTGTTTATCCTCTCCCAGACACCCTCCTCTCCTCTCCAGCTCCAAATCCATTTATCTCTCCTCTAAAGTACTTATTGACAGAACGCCTAAGTGCTCTGAGCCTTGCCAATTAAAGATGGTCTTCTTCAAACAAACTGGTCCCTCTCTTACTTGTTCTGTCCTCAGCTGAGGCCCTGGGCAGCCGTGTTACTGCCTCCTTCTAAAGGATTATCCCAGCGACCCCTTTCTTGGGTCGTTGGTTTTTCCAAAGGAAAATGCCTGTGGTGAAAGCATGAAATCACACCACTCAACCTTGTAAAGGGTTTTCCAAAATTATTCAGCCACAAACATTTTCTTTGCCCTCCTCCTCTCCCACCCTCCACCAAGTGATTGGGTTCTTCTCCCCACATTTGCAAATGTTCCCACCCTCACCCCAGCCACTAGCCACCACCCACTCCACTTGGCCATCTTTTTTTTTTTCTTTCTGTCTTCTTTCTTATGGGGTTAAGAGAACTCAGTTATGCACAAAACAAACAACAAAAACAGGAGTAGAAAAGTCAGGCAGCTCAAATACAATGTCCGAAATTCCATAGGTCTGATTCCTTTTAGACCCCTGTTACATAAGGCCAAGGATTATCTTCCTGACCATTACTATTACTTGAAGATAGTCTTTCATCTCAGTACTACCACTAAGATTCAAGAGTCAGAGGGCTGGACAAGATGGTCTTCCTTCCCCCAATCTTCAGATTTCCCACAGAATCTCAGTTGGAAAGGACCTCAGAGGCCATTCTGTTAAATTCCTGCTTGTCTGTGTAAGAATCCCCTTAGAATCTGCCCACAAAGGGGGTATCTAGCCTTCGCTTCAAGACTTTCAGTAGGAGAAGCCCATACCCTACTTGCCTATTTGCATTGCAAGACGAAATTTCTTCACTGGGAATTCCCTATATTTAAATGTGACACCAATGAAATCACAAGTCTTGTCCCAAAAAATTATCCCCTGGCCCCAATCCAACAATAGCATTTATGTAGTGTTTTAAGGGTTGCAAAGTGCTTTACAAATATTATCTCCCTCACCACAACCCTGGAAAATTGGTATTATTATGCCCATTTTACAGATGAAGAAACTGAATCACAGATAGGTTAAGTTACTTGTCCTGGGTCACACAGCTAGATTTCAGATCTTCTGATTCTTGGTCCAAATCTCTATTCACACTGGGCCACCTCACTGCCTAAAACAAAAACTGCCAAAAATGAATTTTTTTCTGCCAAAAAGAGTATATACTCTATTTCAAGGCTCTCATTACTTCTTAATGAGACTATTGTAATAAACCTCTTAAATGGTGGCCTTGGTAGCTGTTCCTCAATCTCCTTTCCAGATTAAACTTTCTAAAGCATAAATCTAGTCTTATGATAATTTTTTTTAAATTCCAGGCCTGGAAGGGAGTCCAGAGTTAATTTAGTAGAGCCTTCTCATTTTATAATTGTGTAGGATATAGAGAGGATACTGGTGGGAATCCTGGCCTTGCCACATATTACCTTTATGACCCTTGGACAGACTTCAAGAGATAGTGGAAGATAGAAGGGCCTGGAGTTCTGTGGTCCACAGGGTCATGAAGAGTTGGACAACTGAATGACTGAACAACAATCGTATGTGACCAAATCATTTTTGAAGCCTCAGTTTCCCCATATTTAAGATGGGCTGGACTAGATTCCCTCTAAGGTCTCTTCCAACTCTGAAATTCTGTGATCGACCAACCATTTTACTTCCTAGACCTCCATTTCTAATAATGATAATACCTAACATAAAATTTTAAGGCTTACAAAACACCACATATATTAAGCCACACGATCCTCTGAACAACATTATGAGGTACAACCTATTATTAGCCCCATTTTACAGGTTAGGAAACTAAGCTTCAAAGAGGTAAGTGACTTGCCTAGGGCCACACAGCTGGTACATATCTGAGGTGGGATTTGAACTTGGGTCTTTCTCATGCCAAGTCCAGCACTTTATACACCACTTCGCCTATGTGCTTCTCCTCTTAGAGATTCATCTGGGAGTAGAATTAGTGAGATGCAAAATCAAAGGGGTGGGTGAAAATCACAATCAGAACTAACTTAGGAACTGTGTAAGAAAGAACTCAGTTCTCCACACATTAGAGGTCAATTTGTTCCTCATACCTCAGCTCTAGAAGCCAGTCCTCAATTTTTCAGCTTTCAAAGTTCAATTTTATCATTTCTTCCAGAAATGATCAGCCCCAGTGAACTGATTCATCAACTAAACTCCCAAAAGACTGATTCATAAGCCAGAATGTCATTTTTTTGAATGCAAGCTGAGAAATACAACAGCCAAGAAGAGTAGCATAGGTCTGAGTGCTGGCCAATGCACTCCCTTGCCAGTTGGGAAACTTACTTAGGAAACCAAGTGGGGATTGGCAGATAGCGTTAGTGGAGTCAAAGCAATGGGAATTAGATAGTTTTAATGATTAGTGACATCATATTGTGTTAGCCTGCTGCACCTAAATCACCCCTGGGAGCCAAAGGGACTCAGATATTGATGTCAGCTAGCCAAGGAATCTCTTCTGGAATATGTTTGTTGGCAGCACATGGACAGAATTTTGTTCCCTGGCATTCCTTTTTCTAGTATCTATGAAGAAGCACATATTTATATTCATATTTATTGTTACGGCTTCAAGGGTCATCATTTCAACAGGCTTTCAAATCATATTTCACTTTCCAAATCCAAAGACTGTCTTTCATGCATTATATTTTAGGGTGATTGCTTTCTGATGGCCAAATTGCGAAGCATCTTAGTATCATCAGTGATCTCCATGTGACATGGGAATTATGTTTTATTTCTAGAACAGTCACTTCCATCCGTAACCTGGTGCCCTGAGCCATCTTACCTTGGGATATATAGCTCACTGCCCATTGCTTTCAGATATCACCAAGAACCATGGAACAAGTGATGTCAAGGATCAGACAATTTTCACTATTGCTATGAAAAACTATCTCCTTGAATTAGATATCTATTCTAAGCTTTGTCATTCTCTTTCAGAAACTCCTCTTTAGAAATGCTACTGAGTTAAAGGGGATCATTTATATTGAGGGTAAATAGGGAACAGAGGATAGAGCACTGAACCTATAGTCAGGAAGACCTGACTTCAGACAGTTACTAGCTATGTGACCCTGGGCAAGTCACTTAATCCTATCTGCCTCAGTTTCCTCATCTGTCAAATGAACTGGAGAAGGAAATGGCAAACCACTCTAGTATCTTGCCCCAAATGAGGTCATAAAGAGTTGAACATGACTGAAAATGACTAACAACAAAATTAGGGGATAGAGCAGGGGTTCTTAACTTGGGGTGCATTAACTTTTTTAAATCTTGATAACTGAATTTCCATATACTTGTTTTCCCTTTGTAATACTATGTATCTATTTTATAGATTAAAAAATAAACAGTATTCAGAGAAAGAGTCCACAGGCTTCACCAGACTGGCAGAGGAGTCCATGATATCAAAATGATTAAGAAGTCCTGGGATAAAAGGTAGTGAGGAACCTTACCTCTGCAGAAGATGAACCACTAATCAGATCCAAAACTTAAAGTTGGATGGCCCAAGGTTCTGGTTCATCACAGTATTTGAGTATTGAGCTTTGCCACTCAGAAGTGGGCCACTCCAACAGTCAACTTGTGTGGTCTTTGCAAAGGGACTTATTTATCTCAGTGCACTCCAAAGTTTCTAGGATTTTGAAAAACAGCACCCTTAAGCTCAGCAGCCTGCTAATTGCTCTTTTTTTTCAAGATGGGTTTTAGGATTGTGTCCTGAAAGCAGCCTGTCCCAGAGCAAAAATGAAAAGCATATCACCAAACTAATTGGCTTTGTGGGATTTGAAGACAGGGAGAAGGGGCTTGGCGCAGGGCTGGAAGGAATACATATAAAATGGTCCATGGAATTTCAGAGATTTGTGTCATGTCTTGGAAATGATAGGTCAGTTCTTATGACAAATAGATTGTTATTATTCCTGGGATTAGGGAGTGCTAGGGATAGTGAGATGGGATGGGCATATCTATCATTATTAAATCAATATTTCTCTTTTCTGGCTTAGTAGAAGGCCTTAAGTTCCTGGAAATTTGTGCATAGAGCCTGGTGGCCATGGAGAGATCTGTTGTTATTTTTTTTTTATGGTGGGTTGAAATATATTTGGAAGTCATTGGACTGTGGCTGTCCTACATCAAAAGTCATTTCATAACAAAACACCATCGTGCCCCATTTATAGAAATAGCATGCTGTGCTCTGCCTGCTGTGGGCAAACCAAAATGTGATCTTGGAACATAAACAGCCTCACCTACCCCTCAGAAACCAAAGGACCATTGAGGATTTATTTAAAGGTATATAAAGTATATATGTATATGTATATATTTATATACCATAAAAATGCTTGCTTTTAAAATAAACAAAAAGAAAAAATAAAAGATTGATGGTTTAGAAGTATGGAAAGAGGACTGGACTTGACGTCAGAAACCTGATTTCTAACTCCAGCTCTCATACTCAATACCTGTGTGATCTTGGACAAGTCCCTTTCAACTCCACTCCTCACTATCCTCATTTGTAAAAGAGAGGGTTACCCTAGATCAGAGGTTCTTAACCATTTCTTTTTGACATCATTGACTCATTTGGCAGTCTGATGAAGCTTATCCCTAGTGTTTAGCACAGTGTCTGGGACATAGTAGGTGCTTAATAAATGTTGATTGATTGATAATGGTTTCAAAGGCACCTTAAAAAAAATAAGATCACAAACAAAGTCAGTTAGTGAAAATGAAAAGTTAGTGAAAATAAAGGTGTTTCTTTTTTTCCCATCCTAATTCATGGACCCCCTGAGATCTATCTATGGACCCTAGTTAAGAACATCTGAACTAGATTTCTTCTAGCTCTAAACCAATAATTATTTAAAGAATGTGCTAAAAATAAAAAAATATATATTATTTGCCTTCAAAAAATGAATGAGTTCCTTCTCTTCCACTCTTGTTTTTCTTTCTTTCCCAGTCTTACTAGACAGAACATCTACTTGCAACAGAATGAGATGCTGGTGCTTTAAGGAAAACTGATTCAGACTGGAGCTGCAATGGCACCTCTGGCCACAAAAAGATGTAGCCTTCAGTTGGATTTTTTTAGTTAAACAAATTTGTGACTATTACATTCTTCCCCACTCCCAACTGTCAAGAACACAGGGTACTCACTCAGAGCCACTAGGTAGCTAGCTAACTTCTCTGTCCTCATCCAGTGAGGTCGGTATCATGCAGCCCCAGGGGAAGCAGAAAAGAAAGTGGGTCATGTTCCTCACTGCCTGATTCTCTTCTGGCCCACGTTCATCTCCCTCATTCCTCCTGAACTAGAGTCTATACTGTTATTCCCATGTCTGTTTTGTGGGTGACTGTTTTGTGAACATGCTGAGAGCTTAGCTATTGTGAGAGACTCACTTCTTTTCCTTGAGGACTGACCTACTGAAACAAAATCTGCAAGCAGAGGTGTAGTTCTAATGATGAATAACTAGCTGACCAATGATTGGTGCTGGTTCCTCTTCTGGGAACTAGATAGAAGAGCTGGGCTCAGGCTAGAACCCTCCAATCTGGAAAGGTTCTGGAGGACAGTAAACTGAGTTGACCATCAGTGACACCCCCGACCCATGTTCCTGCCAACTCCAAAATCCTAGAGGAATTTGTAAGGTCCATGGGTATTAAAACTAGAAGGCACTTTAGAAATGGTCTAGTCCAATCCACTTGGTATTAAATCATATTAAAGGAAGCAGGTAAGATTTATCCTCAGCACCATATCATCTCCTTTTTGAGTAGTAATCCATTTTCAAATTCCTTCCCACCTCTACTTGCTACTGTCTGTAGTTACCCAGACAACAAATCCCAACAGTATCTCATCAGATCATAAATTTAGAGCTGGAAGGGATCTAAGAAGTCATTAACCCTAACCCCCTCATTTCACTCATAAAGAAACTGAACATAAGAATAGTGAAATGACTTGCCCTAGGTGACATAGTAGATAAATGGAAATACTGGGATTTGAATCCAGGTCTCCTGACTCAAAACACAGCAATCTTTCCTCTATACCTTGCAAGAACAATTGTTTTTCAGTCTTTTTTTTCATTCATGTCTGACTCTACATGGTCCCATTTGGGGTTTTCTTAGGAAAGATACTATAGTGGTTTGCCATTTCCTTCACTGGCTCATTTTATAGAGGAGGAAAATGAGGCAAACAGGGTTTTAAGTGACTTGCCCAGGGTCTCCTAGCTAGTGTCTGAGGTCAGATTTGAACTCAGGAAAATAAGTCTTCCTGACTCCAGGGCTGGCAGTCTATCCATTGCAGTGCCACCTAGCTATCCTTGCTACAACAACAGATTTTTCAAATTAGAAGGGAATTTAGAGATACTCTTAGCTCACTATCCTTTTCCATACAAAATCTCTCTCAACAATTAATATGTGTGTGTTTTTTTCTTTTTTCTCTTTTCTCTTAAATATCAGCCTTAACTCCAAATCACTCTGGCTGTCATTGATTGGCCAACATAGATCTCAAGCCAAGACCTACTTGGTCATTGTTTGGGCTCTGACTGGTTCAGAATGAATGTAAATAGCAATTATTTCTGTTTTGGTCAGAAACCCTGAGGGTCTTCCCCTCCCAGATCATTTTTTTTTAAAGAGGCCATTCTCTGTCTCATTTCTTATTAAGCCTTAATCACTGAATGGGAATTGCCTCAGTCAAACTGAGACTGTTAAAGAACTTAGATTGAAAAGGCCAAGGTCCCCCACTGCATCCTGGGCCATCTCCAGTTGTTCTGATCTACATCTGGACACTGGACCCAGATGGCTCCAGAGGAGAAAGTGAGACTAGTGACTTTGAACATTTAAATCCAATTTACTTGCATATTATGGCATTACCCCCTTGATGTCATGATCGTCTTTGAGAACCTTCTACACTATCCCTACTAAGTGGTCATCCCATCTATGTTTGAACATTTCAATCTCAGCCTCCCTCCTCTCACCTCCCTTATCTTAGCAAGGCCTGCTTTCCCAAGTAGTGCATCAAATATAGAACCCCTCATCCTTCTTAAAATCTCTCTTCTGCCATTCAAAGCCCTCCACATTCTGACTCACAGCTATTTTTTCAACTTAAGGTCTATTACTCTCCTTCAAATACTCCCAACTGTAGGCTGTTCCCTCCTCAAAACAGTTCATCCAAATCTAAAATACAATCCCTCCTCACTGCCATCTTATAGAATCCTCATTTTGTCCAAAACCCAGTTCAGGTACCATCTCACCCATGTGACCTTTACTGGTCCTCCCAGTTATTAGCACTCTTTCTTTCTTTAAATTATTTTGTATTATTCTGCATATATTTGTGAACATCTTGTACCATCCCAATGCAACATAAGCTGCTTAAGGACAGGGACCAATTCAATTTTGTCTTTGTATCCCCAGGGCCTAGCACAGTGCCTAATACATAGTAGGTTCTTAATAAATGCTTTATTGAATTAAATTTTCATTGTCTCCCACCCACCCAATCAAAACTTAACTGTCCTTCATCCTTTGCCCCATTCGGTTAGAAAACAAATTGATAAAGGAATACTTTCTAAGCCATTGATGACTTAAAATAGCTTAGTGTTTTGATATATTAAATTTAAAAGGCTTTGCACAAGGAGGCTGGAGCTAAGATGGTGGTACAAAGGCAGGGACTTGTCTCAGTTCTTCCCCAAACCCCTTCAAATACCTTTAAATAATGACTCTATGCAAATTACAGAGCAGCAGAATCAATAAAAAGATGGAGCGAAACAATTTTCCAGTCCAAGACAACTTTAGAAGGTCAGCAGGAAAAGTTTATTGCACTAGAGTGAAAGAGGAGCACAGTCCAGCTCAGGCCACACCAGCACAGACCCAGCCCCAGAAAACCAGGACCAGTCATTGGGAGCTGCTTCTGGAGCTTTCAGCCCACAGACAGAAAGGGGGTGAAAACAACTGGTCAGAAGGAGATTACAGGGGTCTCTTTTCTAGCACTGAGGCAGGTCTCTGTTGCTTTGTTCATACTTGGATCTGGGTCGAAGTCTTGGGTGGCATTTCCAGGGCCAGGAAGAACACTAGCACACCAGAGCTTGCGGTCACAGTGGAGTGGGGACCTTCCTCATAGTTCCAGGGCAGAAAAGAGTGCTTATGATCAGTCACAAACCACAGCACAGGCCAGGATAGTAGTAAACACCTCTCTTTAGATCATACCATTTTGGAACTGAAAACCTACAGGTCCCTAAAAATATCTCTGAAAATAGCCCTACAAAACCCCTGAAGCTTGGGACAATGTACTCTCCATCCTGGCAGCAGAGTCCTACTTTAACAAAGAATTTAAAGTCAGGTAATACGCTGGAGAAATGAGCAAACAACAGAAAAAAATTCTGACCATAGAAAGTCACTATGGTGACAGGGAAGATCAAAACACACACTCAAAAGAAGATAACAAATTCAAAGCTCCTACATCCAAAGCCTTCAAGAAAAATATGAATTGGTCTCAGGCCATGGAAGAGCTCAAAAATATTTTGAAAATTAAGTATGAGAGGCAGAGAAAAAATTGGGAAAAGAAATGAGAGCGATACAAGAAAATCATGAAAAGTGAGTCAACAGCTTGGTAAAAAAAAAAAAGACACACACACACACACACAAAATATTTAAGAAAATAACACCTTAAAAAACAGACTAGGCCAAATGGTGATATAAGTGCAAAAAGCCAATGAAGAGAAAAATGCTTTAAAAAGCAGAATTGGCCAAATGGAAAAAGAGGCACAAAAATTCACTGAAGAAAAAAACTCCTTAAACAGTAGAATTAGCCAAATGGAAAAGGAGATACAAAAACTTACTGAAGAAAATTATTGCTTAAAAAGTATAATGCATTAAATGGAAACTAATGACTTTATGAGAAATCAAGAAATAATAAAATAAAACCGAAAGAATGAAAAAACATAAGACATTGTGAAACATCTCACTAGAAAAACAATGGACCTGAAAAATAGACCCGGGACAGATAATTTTAAAATCACTAGACCACCTTGAAAGCCATGATAAAAAAAGAGCCTAGACATCCTCTTTCAAGAAATTATCAAGGAAAACTGTCCTGATATTCTAGAACCAGAGGGTAAAATAGAAATTGAAAGAATCCACTGATCACCTCCTGGAAGAAATTCCAAAATGAGAACTCCCGGGAATATTATATCTGAATTCCAAAGCTCCCAGGTCAAGGAGAAAATATTGCAAGCAGTCGGAAAGAAACAATTCAAATACTTTGGAGCCACAGTCAGGATAACACAAGATTTGTTAGCTTCTACTTTGAAGGATCAGAGGGCTTGGAATATGATTTTCCAGAGGGCAAAGGAGCTAAAATTACAACCAAGAATCACCTACCCAGCAAAACTGAGTAAAATCCTTCAGGGGGAAAATGGACATTCAATGAAATAGAGAACTTTCAAGCATTCTTGATGAAAAGACCAAAGTTCTCTATAAAATTTGACTTTCAAATACAAACTCAAGAGAAGGACAAAAAAGGTAAACAGGAAAGGGAAATCATAAGGGACTTAATAAGGTTAAATTGTTTACATTTTTCCATGGAAAGTTGACACTGATAACTCATAAGAATGTTTTTATTGTTAGGGCAGATAGAAGGAATATATACATATATATTATATATGTATATAGATACATATATATATATATAGACAGAAGACACAGGTGTAATCTGAATATGAACTGATGATATCTAAAAAACTAAATTAAGGACTGAGAGAGTAAGAGGAGAGAAAGAAAGAGGTAGAATGGGATAAATTATCTCACATAAATGAGGTAAGAAAAAGCTTTTATAGTGGAGGAGAAGAGGGAGAAGGTAAAATGGAGTGGGTGAACTTTACTCTCATCAGAAGTGGCTTAAAGAGGGAATAACATACACACTTATTTGGGTAGAGAAATCTATTTACCCTAAGGCAAGTAGGAGGGGAAGGGAATAAGAGAAAGGGTGGGGGTGGAGGGCAGATTGGGGGAGGGGATAGTCAGAAGTAAAACACTTTTGAGGAGGAACAAAGTGAAAGGAATGAGAGAATAGAAATAGGATGGAGGGAAATACAGTTAGTAATAGTAACTGTGAAGAAAAAATTAAAACAAGTTTCTCTGATAAAGGCCTCATTTCTCAAACATATGGAGAAATGAGTCAAATATATAAAAATAAGAGTCATTACCCAAATGATAAATGATCAAATGATATGAAGTTTTCAGATAAAGTAATCATAGTTATCTATAGCCATATGGAAAAAAAATGTTGTAACTCACTATTGATTGGAGAAATGCAAATTAAGACAATTCTTGTATTAGATTGGCTAATAGGACAGAAAAATAAAATGACAAATGATGGAGGGGATGTGGTGAAAAAATGAGACATAAATGCATTGTTGGTGGAGTTGTGAACTAATTCAACCATTCTGTAGAGCAATTTGGAACTATGACCAAAGGGCTTTAAAACTATGCATACCCTTTGACCTAGAATAACATTACTAGGTCCCAAAAGAGATTAAAAGTGAAAAGGAAAAGGACCTATATATACAAAAATATCTATAGCAGCTCTTTTCTGGAACCGAAGAATTGGAAATTGAAGGGATGCCCATCAATTAGGGAATGGCTGAACAAATTGTGGTTTGTGATTATGATAGAATACTATTGTTCTACAAGAAATGATGAGCAGGATGGTCTCAGAAATACCTGGAAAGACTTACACAAGCTGATCCAAAGTGAGATATGCTGTGTACAAAGTAACAGCAATATTGCAAGATGATCAACTGTGAACAACATTGCTATTCTCAGCAATATAGTGATTCAAGAGAACCCTGAAGTACTTATGATGAAAAATGTTATACCTCCCCAGACAAAGAACTGATGGTGTCTGAATATAGATTGAAGCATTTTTTTTTATTTTATTTTTCTTGAGGGTTTTTTTTTGGCCTATGTTTTCTTTCACAACATGACTATTATGAAAATGGTTTCATGAATACACATGTATAATCTATATTACATTGCTTGCCTTCTCAATGAAGGTAGGAATGAGAGAGGGAAGGAGAAGATTTGGAACTCAAAGTTTTAAAAACAAATGTTAAAAATTGTTTTTACACATAACTGGGGAAAAATAAAATACTAAAATAAACAAATAAAAGATTTTGCACAAAAAAAAACAAAGCAACCAAAATTAGAAAGCAGAAAACTAGGGGGAAATTTTACAACAAGTATCTCTGATAAAGGCCTTATTTCTCAAATACGTAGAAAACTGAGTCAAATTTCTAAGAATATAAGTCATTCCTCAATTGATAAATGACCAAAGGATATGAACAGGCAGTTTTCAGGTGAAGAAATTAAAGCTATTTACAGTCATATGAAAAAATATGCTAATTCACTATTGATTAGAGAAATACAAATTAAAACAATTCTAAGGTACCACCTCATATCTATTGGATTGGCTAATATAACAGAAAAGGAAAAAAATAAACATTGGAGTGGATGTGGGAAAACTGGGAACCTAATGCATTGTTGGTGGAGTTGTGAGCCGATCCAATTATTCTGGAGAATAATTTAGAAATATGCCCAAAGGGCTATCAAACTGTCCCTACCTTTTGATCCAGCAATACCACTACTAGGTCTATATCCCAAAGAAATTTTAAAAGGGAGGTGGGGAAGAACTACTTATTTGTACAAGGGTTTTTGTAGCCACTTTTTTTGTGGTAGCTAAGAATTGGATATTAAGGGGATGCCCATCAATTGGAAAATGACAAGTTATGGTATATAACTCTAACGGAATATTATTGTGCTATAAGAAATTATGAGCAGGATGATTTCATAAAAACCTGGAAATTCTTAGATGAATTGATGCAGAGTGAAGTAAGCAGAACCAGGAGAACATTGTACACAGTAACAGTAATATTACAATCATGAACAACTGTGAATGACTTAGCTATTCTCAGCAATGCAATGATCCAAGCCAATCCCAATGAACTCATGATAATAAATGCTATACATACACCTCCAGAGAGAGAACTGATGAAGTCTGAATACAGACCAGAGCATACTATTTTTCACTTTCTTTTCTACTTTCTTTCTTTCTTTCCTTCCTTCTTTCCTTTCTTTCTTCCTCTTCCTTTCTTTTTCTTTCTTTCTTTTTTCTCATGTTTTCTTCCATGAAATGACCTACATGGAAATGTATTTTACATGATTGCACATGTGTAACATATATCAGATCGCATACTGTCTCAGAGAAGGGAGAAAGGAAGGAGAGAAAGAGAACTCAAAATTTAAAAAAAAAGTTAAAAAATATGTAATTGGGGAAAAAATAAAAGATTATTTAAAAAAATAAAATAGCCTAGTGTGTTATTTCTTCAAGAGATATTTATACTTAAATAAATGACTTCTGGTGATACAAAGTTATAACCCAAAGGTATGAATCCTCAATAAAAGAATTTCAGACATTTTGACAGGAGGGTTCATGGGTACATGAACTATAATAATACTATTTAGCAGTAATAATAATAGCTAGCATTTATATAATGTTTTAAGGTTTGCAAAGTGCTTTATAGAAATTATCTCATTTGATCCTCACCACAACCCTTGGAGATAGGTGCTATTATTATCCCCATTCTACAGATGAGGAAACAGAGGTAGACAGAGGTTAAGTATCCTTCTTGGTCAGGGGTTCTTTACCTGTGGTTGGCAAATTTTTAAATACTTTTATAACTATTTTGACATAATTGGTTTCCTTTGAATCTTTTGTATTTTATTTTATGTATGTATTTAAAAAAAACTTTATTTTGAGAAGAGGTCTATAGGCTATACCAGACTGCCAGAGGTATCCACAATTTAAAAAAAAAAGTTAAGACTCCCCAGCTCTAGGTAAGCAAGCATTACCTATATCCAGATGCAGAGTTGGTCCTGGCTGCATATTGCTTCTTTTCCCCAGAGAATCCTTATAAATTTCCACCATGTAAAAGAAAGTGTCTATGGGGTTATCTGAGATACCAGCTAGTCTTCTTGTGACCAATAAATAGAGGTTTTGTTTTTGTTTTTCTTTTTTTAAACATTCATTCTTGACCATTGTTATTTGTCCCTTCCAGGATGTTCATGTCCTTTGATACAAGTGGAAGGAGGTAGACTAAATAATATTTAGGCTTTATTTTTGGATTTCAGTCACTCCTTCCATCTCTCTCTGTCTAAAAGAGCAGTTGCAGGGAACTTGCTGACAATGGATATGAAGTTTTAGGGGCAGGGTGAGCATAAAAAAAATGTTGAGACTGACTATGAAAAATATTGAGAAGCAGCTTAGGAAATTTGCTTCTGGCAAATTCCTCCATGATTTTCCCTTGTTCTGCTGCTTTGAGGTCTCTCCACTTTTAAGTCAGGAGATTACTTTTCCCCTCTAGGAGCCAATGCTGGCCCCTTGCTAGCCTCTGGAATTTGTAGTCCAGCTGCTACCCCTCAGCCCAGCTGTTCCACCATTGTCTATAAGAAAGACACAGCTTAAAGAACAGACTAGTGATCATCCCACTGCTATTCACTGGATGGGCTTTCAAATCAAGAAGCAAGGATTGCCTGAGGCTCTTTGTGGGGTAGGGAAGAAGGCCTGGATGTCATTGAGCCTAGCAGGGCCCTACAGGGAACAGACACAGAGTTAGGCGGCAGGAGGATTTGGAGGACACTTTCTGATGATGTGCACATTTTCCATAACCAAAGGATGAGCATCTAACAGGTGCTAAATAAACCCTAAACAGATGTGGTCCCTCAGCCTTGGGGAGTGGCACAAGAGTATTGCAAAGGAGGGCGCCTGGGAGAGCAGACAAAATACCTGAATGTTTCTACAGCAGGGATCAGTGACCTTTACAGAGTGGTTTGCCAAGTCTACAGTTGTTCGCTCCCTTATAAATGGCGGGATGTGGTGACAGTTGTCTATGTGCCCAGGGAGCTGTCCGCCTCCTCCCACTGCTCAACTGGGCTAGCTAAGCTCACTTATAGAGATATAGACGAAGACACCAAAGATAAACTATCTCTCCAGCCTTAGGTTCTAGGTGCTTCCAGCACCAAACGTGGAGTAGGATTGGCTTTTGGTACTCTGCAAAGAGAGTTGGGTTAAGGGTCAGAGAATCTTGGCTCAAATATTGTTGTTGCTACTTGCTGTCTATATATCACTGAGGGTAACCAACAGGCCTCCAACCCCTCATTGATTTAGGGGGGTGTCTACCCCAAGACTGTGAAGACTTCCCAAGGTGGAATGGACAGATGAGAACAATTTGTTCCAATGGCCATGAAGGTGACTGAAGCAGGCTCCTTGAAGTACTTAGAGCTCGGTTTTACAGTAAAGATGCCACGGTCATCTACTGCAGCCCAGTTCATCCCCAGGCATCAAGACTTTTATCTTGTTTTGTCTTGTCACTGGACTTGGATGACTCTGGAAGAGAAAGTGAGGCTGGTGACTTAATGCAACTCTGCCTCACTTAAATCCATGTCATACACAAGTCAAGACTTCTCCCCATGATGTCATTGATGCTCTTCAAAAATGAAAGACGAACAACACTGTTGAGCAAACCCTTTACCATTTCTGTGCTCCTGTTTATCTATAAAATGAGTGGGTCTGACTAAATGACCTCTAAGATCCCTCTCAGCTCAGGGTCACATAGCTAGCAAGTATCAGAGGCCAGATTTGAACTCAGGTCCTCCTAACTCTAGGGCCAATATTCTATCCACTGCACCACCTAGCTGCCCCAATGTCTTTCTAATTAGAGGCAACTGGGGATGCAGTGGATAAAGCACTAAGCCTGGAGTGAGGAAGATCTGAATTCAAATCTGACCTTACTTAGACACTATCTGTGGGGCCCTGGGCAAGTCACTTAACCACTGTCTTTCTCAGTTTTCCCAACTATAAAATAGGAAAAATAATAGTACCCACTCTCAGGGTTGTTGTGAGGATGAGATGAGATAATATTTGTAAAGCACTTAGCACAGCTACTGGCCCTTGGGTTCTTTTTAATGCTTGTATCTATATGTCAACTCTCCAATGTAGTTTCTATATTATTGAGTACCTGAGGAATAGTATACCATAGCAGAAAGAGAACCAGATTTGAAATCAGAGGACCAAGGTTCAAATCTCAGCTCTGGGACTTACTGCCTAAGGGACCTTAGATAACTCATTTTCCATCCTTGGGTTTCAGATTCTTCATTTGTAAAATGAACTCAAAGGACTAGTTGACCTCAAAGGCTCCATCTAGCCCTAACTTCTATGATCCTATGGAACAGTACCTGTAGACCCAACAAGAAACAAAGAAAAAAAGTGTTAAGTAAATATTCAAGTTCAGAGCTGAAACTGCAAAGTGTTATAGAAAGAAGCCTGGAGTCAGAGTTTGGAGACTTTGCTGTGCCTTTGAGATTTTGGGTCAGTTGCTTCACTCCCTCAGCCTCAGTTCCCTCTTCTGTAAAATAAAGGGGTTGGAATGGATGACCTGTAAGATCCTTCCAATTTCAGCATTCTGTGACTCTGAGGAGAAGGAAGCCAATTTTAGCAAAAGTTTGGACACAACCTAATTGGTTTTATTGAAATTTAAAACAAATGGATAAATAGTCCTGTGCTCCCCAGGGGCAGGTCCCCATCACACCTCGCACCTGGACTGTTCCAGCAGCTTGCTGGTAGGATTCCTCCCTGCCTCACATCTCTCCCCATTCATTCCATCCTTCACTCTACTGTCAACCTGGTCTCTCTTAAGCTCCCACCTGACCATGACATCCCTACTCAATAAACTTCAGTGGCTTCCTATTACCTCCAGGAGCAAATAAAAAGTCCTCTGACCCTTTTCCCACTTTCCTAGTCTTCTCAGAGCTTATCTCTCCTCCACCGTGCCCATCCTCCATACTCTGAAATCAAGCAACACTGGCCTCCTTGCTCCTCACATTTGACACTTCGTCTCCAGAGGCTCTGGAATTTCCACAGGCTGTCCCTTATGCCTGCAACTCTCCCCCTCCTCATCTTCACCTCAAGTCTCGATTAAACTACTACCTTCTTTTGCAAGAAGCCTCTCCTGATCCCCCTCAGTGCTAGAGCTTTCCCTCTATGAATTATCTTCAATTTATCTGGCATATATCTCATTTGCACACAGTTGTTTGGACTATGATTTCCTTGAATACAGGGACTTTGTTGTTGGGGTTTTTTTGAAGGGGGTACTTCTTTGTATCTTTAAAGCTTAGTACAATGACTGGCACATAGTAGATGCTTAAGACAGTTTTTTGACTGATTATATTGATGCCTTCTTAGACTGAAACATCTGGATAGGGCAGATTTATAATGAAATTTGGTTTTCTGAATGCTCTTAGGACCCCCGACAGAAAAGCACAGCTAGTGAGTTGTTTTCGTTTGTTTGTTTGTTTCTTAAGTTGGTAACTTGAGTGCTCTTTAGGGAAACCAGTTCCCTTTCAGGCAGTTAGGCCCCTCTGAAAAATGCTGGCTTTTGTTTAGGGAGATATAACAGTTATTGCCCAGAGAGGTTCTGGGGTAGAGGTGAGGAAGAGATACTGGGATTGGAGAGGGAGCGGGACCCAATGCCCTACGGTTGAGAAACCAATGATGAGGCCCTATGAGCTGGTCATTTGGAAATGGAGAGGTAATCTACCCAGGGGAGGGAGGGGAGAGAAGTGAAGGGAGGAGTGGGAAAAGGGCTGTTCTTCACTCCAGTTCTGCCATCCCTTCCCCCAAGAGGAGCTGTTTTTAATTAGAGAAAGAAGAAGATTCACAACAGATGGTGGGAAGGGTGCTCGTTCTGGAGAGGACAGAGTTTCTTCCCATGAAAATGGAGGGTGGACAATGGAGAATTAGGGTCGTGGAGAGTAAGCCAAGAACCGGTAAAGCGAACATGATGAAGGAATGGTTGGTCTTCAAAGGGAACCATAAAACTTTCTTAGTCTGTTTGTTCTGCCATAGGTGAAATTGGCTCTTTCTCCCCAGAAGAGTGCTTGACCTACCTTCCTGCCAAGTCATTCAGTAAGTAATTATTATTAAGTGGTTACTATGTGCCAAGCACTGGATATGCAAAGGCAAAAAACTGTCCCTGCCCTCAAGGGACTCGACATTCTAACGAGGAAGATGATATGCAAACAACAATATGCATACAAGACACTTTCATGTAAATATTTTTAATACGAGATCATCTCAAAAGGTACAAGCACCAAGAGAAGACACTGCCTCCTAAAGAAGAAAGTAAAAAAAAAAAAAAAAAAAACTAAGAGGAGAAGGAGAGGAGGCAGAATATTTCAGGCATGGGGGGGTCAGCTAGCTCCAAGTCATAGAGAGAGAGTAGGAAGGTACAAGGATTTAGGAGCCAAGGATCTGGACAATCTAGATCTTTCGACGTGGGCAGCAAGGGGTAGTTTGTAAATCCCATTTACATGAAGCTGCAAATTCTTTGGGATCAGTACAATCAGCTTTGTTTTGTCTGGGGAGAGCCTGCCTCATTCATCTCTCTGCCAGACAATCACCTTCCCCTTCTCCCTGGTTCCCACCTCTTCCAAAAAGCTATCTCTGATTTTCTATGGACAAAGAGAAATTACTTCTCTCACTCCCATCCCCCAGAAAACCACAGCATTAACAATTGTTCTTCTATTACTTAACACGTTCCTACAGACCTAGGTTCGAATCTTGCCTGTGACATTTATTAGTGACACTGGGTAAGTCACTTAATAATTGCTAGCATTTCATTGTTGTTGTTATTATTTGTCCTTCCTTCTCAAAGAGGACTGATGACATCAGAAAGGTGACGTCATGGGGACAGCTAGGTGGTGCAGTGGATGGAGCACCGGCCCTGGATTCAGGAGGACCTGAGTTCAAATTCGGTCTCAGACACATAACACTTACTAGCTGTGTGACCCTGGGCAAGTCACTTAACCCCAACTGCCTCACCAAAAAAAAAAGAAAGAAAGAAAAGTGATGTTGCAAGTTGACTTGCAAGCTAGCATTTGTAGAAAGCTTGAAGGTTTGTGAAATTTTATACAGGTTTCATTTTTATTCCCTCAACAAAACTGCAAGGTGAGTAAAATTAATATCCCCATTTTACATATAAGGAAACTGAATCAAAGTTTAAATGACTTGCCCAATGACACTGAATTTGAACATCTAGGAGCTACCCACCTGCCACCCTGTCTCAGTTTCCTTATATGATAAATGGGGATGAGACTACCTCTAGGACCTACCTCGAAACATTGTAAGAATACAATAGGCTACTACTGCATGCAAAATGCTCTATAAACTTTAAGGTCCTTAATTAGGTCCTTAATAATATAATTAATAATAATAATATTAAATTAATTAATAATTAAATAAAATAATCTATTATTATTATTATTATTTACATTGGACCCTTTCTCTGTTCAGGCCTCTCCTTTGTTGGCTCATAATCCAAGTTCCAAAAAGTGAATGAGAGGATCTGTATGTTAAAAAAAACTAAAGCCGGCATGGAAGGAAGGGGTGATGACAAGGGGAAGGACTCTCTTCTAATTAGTCCCCTTCTCCCCAGGATGCCATGAAATAAAGCCTCCAAGATTCAGAACAGTTGAATGCTGTCTGGAGTCTGTCAAATTCCTTATCCCATCTCTGTCTAGTCAGAGGTTAGATTAGGATGAGTCAGGTTTCCCAAAGAATTAGTTGCATTGGGAATAGAATTTGTAGCAGGCAAGTGATTTTATGATTCTTAATTAGTAACAGGGTTGTTGAATTAAGTTGTGAATCAAGGCCAGGGCAACCAATTTGGCCTCTTTTTCACATGTGCCAGTAGGCCCACATCATGTTTCCACCAGACTCTTTAATCCAAGCATGACTGTCTAAATTGAGTTTACCTTTGTCTTAGAACCAAGGTACACAATGCATTTTCTTAGAAGAGGGGAAGAGAAGTTATGCCTTCTAAACTGGCCTGACTCACTTCTTCTGGAGTGCTGGGAAAGAAGATGGCAGACTAGTTTCCCATCTTCTTTCTGACCACTCCCACAGCTTTGGACAATTTAGACGGTAGAACTCCCAGAGCCCATCTCCCAAGGGAACATTTCCCCCAGGAATCCAATGGAGCCAACTAAGTCCTGAGAGAGACACAATGCACTTGCACGGGACTCCTGAGGGTGGGAAGACATACCAGCAAACTGAGTTGTACACAGACTGCCTCACTGTATGCTTGGCCTCTATAGAACGAAGTCTGATATTTTCAGATCAGTAAGTTTCTTAATTCTAGGGCCACTATTAAATACTCTGTAATTAATTACCAACCCTCTTAGTGTACAGTTCCCTGAAACTGTTTACTCAGGTGGTGAGAGTTCCTTCCCACCCCCTCCCTCAATTCTATATTGCGCCAGAGTGTCATAGCCCTTCTCCCTCCCCATATTCTGTTGACAACTACACAGTAAAAAGTAGCAGATCCACCCAGAGCTGGGACAAGGTGTTTGTGCATCCTAAGCAGATTTTGAAAATAACATCCTGTATCAGGCATGGTAATATGGCCTGGAATCTCTACTATCAGGGAGACTCAGGCTGCTAGATCTTTGGCTTTCAGGAGTTCTAAGCCTAGATGAGGTAAGGAGACCCAAGCTCCAAAAAGAGCAAACAAAGAAAATGATATACTTTCTGTATCATTTTGTAGCTCACAGTACCACATTGAGTCTTGACATCATAAAATAAATACCTATTATAATCAGGATTTTCTGGAATTAACAATATACATATTTATTTTAAAAGTAATACTTTAAAGTGTCCTTTCATAGTATATTCTAGGCCATCTTGCCTACCCCTAGGCCCAATTCTGAAACCAGAACTTGAAGGCAGGTCTTCTGATTCCAGGTCCAGAACTTGTCTTATTCCACAGTGTGGAGTCTCTGTGTTATGTACCATTGTCATGACTGTCTTTATCATCATTCTAACTTTATTATGTTAGGGATCTGTGATTTCTTCTGTGCAGACATTTCCTCAGCCAACACAGACTCAAATTCTACCAAGCCTCAGTAGGCAATAACATGAGCTGATGTGATCAAAAACATCCCCTAAAACAAAATGGACAAATAAACAAAATCACCTATTGGTCAACCTTGTAATGAGACTCTCTGCATTTGGGTTAAGCTGTATTACAGACCATTTAACCTTTGGAGGGCCTACTACACAGTGTACATAGCCTAGAAAACCCCAGATTTGCTTCCAAAATCACCATAAGGCAAAGAGGGGTAAATTAGTAAAAGTGATATGTACACACATAAGTGTGTGTCTGTGTGTGTCTGTGTGTGTGTGTTTGTACGCGGGCATGCGTGCCTGTGCTCACAAACATGCAAATGTGCATGGGTGCTCTGTAAGCACACAAATTTGAGGGTCTGAACCAGGAAGTACAGAGTACAATACTGTCATTCTTTCATTCTTCCTTTGATCACATTGGCTCAAAAGTTTGTGAAGGTGAATATTGAAAACTAAAAATAAATTAATTAATAAAAAAGAAATAAATAATAAATTAAAATGTTAAAAAAAGAAATTAAAGAATAATAATCCAATTTCCTAGTTTTTCAGTCTACTCAATTCCTGTGACCTACTCCATCATTCCACCTCTGCTACATACATATTCTTGAACTTCTTCCTTGCTTATGAACTACAAAATTTCTTTATTTAATCATAATTCCCTCTTTCCCCATGATATAAGATCCCTAAACTTGTCCCTCCTCTTCATTGTGCTCTCCACTCCCTTCACCTTTCTGTCCTTTCCCAATCTATCACCTCTGCATTGTCTATACTCTCCTCCCTTCTCTAAATCGACTTCTTGGTAAACCAACTCAACTCAACACTATCCTTTACTCTTTAATCTCTTGTCTCTTTCAGCTATTACCAATCATGCCTTGCTAACACCCCTGAATTATTTCTACCTACTGTCTACCTCCTTTACTTCTGTTCATGAGCTGCTGAAGAGAACTGGAGGAAATCATGAAATCATGCTGACTGGGCCCACTAAAAATTTACATTATTTAATTTCAACTGGGCCTTTGCTACATAGAGCGAGACAAACATTCTGTTCTTCTCTACTAGATTCCTATCTCCTTCATCTATCCTCAAACCTCCAATGGCACCACCTCCTTCTTCTATCTTCTCAGACTAATACATTCCCAAAGTTCTCAGCTGCTAATGCCTTCCCCTCCCAGATTACCTTCCATATACTCAATGTATTTTGCATATACCTGATTATTGACATCTTCTTGAGGGCAAAGAGTATTTTTGTTTTTGTGTTTCCAGCACATAGAACAAGGTTTGTCACATAGAAAGCAATTAACAAATGCTTGTTAACTGGTTGAACAATTCAAGTGAAAGAGAGGAGGCCTGGCCTAGACCATGTCAAGTGATGATACAATCATGGTGGTGATAGCTCATAGCTCCAGGCCCAGTTGGATTCCTGTGTCATGCTATTTCTTCCTTAGAGATTTGGAGAATTGTATGGAAATTAGTTTGAAGACTGTCTCCAGTCTAAGTTTACCAAGAACCAAATCTAAAAATAAGTGAAACTAGGGTCCAAGGGCCAGGTATAATGTAAGCTTATGGAGGGCTAATTTTAGATCAAGGAAAAGTGATAAAGCCATCATTAGCCTTGGGGGTATGGATATAGGATGGGAGAGTGGAGGCAATGAGGTGGAATGCAGTTGTGGAGCTAAGTTCCTCCAGGAAAAAAAGGAAAGGGAATGGCATCTTAGACACTATGAGAAGTAAAGCAAAAGGGACATTGGAAAAACAGACAAATGAGTTGGTTTGCGTGTTCCTTTCTATTGAGATTCTTTTAGGAAAAGAGAAAAAGGGAATAGTTTTTGTTTATTATTGTTGTTGTCACTGTTGTTGTTAATGGTTATTCATTAGGTTGAAATTAAAATTGTATACAATTCTTTCCCTCATCTCTGGAGCCTAAAATGTGCATAGGACTCACAAAGACACAGCCTATTTCCTCTGAGGCTAAAAAGCCTCATTGACTCAGAGAACAGAGAAAATGATTTCCACCACCACTCCCCAACAGGTCTCCATTGATGAGAATGACTAGATAATCACTGATACCTTTGGTTGGTTTTGTTTGGGAAATTATGAAGAGATTTTCCTACATCAAATTTTTAGTTACTTTTTCCAGAATTTTTTAATTTTGGCATTCATGGAATCTAAAGTTAAAAGAGACCATAGATGTCTAAGATTCTCATTTTTGTCAAGGCACAAACTAAGGCTCAAAGAAAACTGGTGCACAAGTTCCCATAAGTACTAAGTATCAAACCTGGAATAAAAATGCAGGTCCCTGTTTAGGACTTCCAGGAGTCAAGGTGGAAGAATAAGCAGTAAATCACCATAACTCTTCCATATTTACCTCCAAGCAACCATAAAATAGCACCCCAAAACAAACTGTGGAACAGCAAAACTAGCAAAAAAGATGAGGTGAAACATTCTTTGAGCCCAAGAAACTTGGAAGATTGGCAGGAAATGTCTGTCTCCCTTGGTTAAAAGACAAGCACAGTATAGGAAAGGAAGAATCCCAGCAAGCCAACAGCAAATCCCACCTCAGCAAACCAGCAGTAGATCCCAAGCCCCAGTGCAGTGGAATAGGCAAACTCCAATACCAGAACCCCCCATGTGCCTCAGCACAGTCAGGGTAATGAGCAGACACCAGCTCTGAGAACCATCATATACTTCAGCAGAGCCCTGGGCAAATAGGCAGACCCCAGCAGCCAGACCATCATGTGCTTCAGTGTAACCCCAGTGAAATGCAAAAACACCCTGCTAACCTCAGCACACACCAGACACCACCACTAGGACCCTGGCTCAGCACCAAGTAAGGTGCCAGACCCTTACGGCCTCCAGCAGTGCCAGCCACTCACCAACACACACCAACACAAGGGTCACCCATGGACCTCAAGGCAACATCAATGCAGCACAAGGTAAACAGCCAGCATATGCAGCCCCTGGAACAAGAAAGCTGAGACAGTGCCCCTTCAATCCCAGGAGCAGAGTTCAAACTTAAAAGAAAGGGAAAAGGCCAAAAAAGATGAGAAAACAACAACAAAAGGAATCTGACCATAGAAAGTCATTACAGTTAGAGGGAATACCAAGACACAAACTCAGAAGAGGACAACAATGTCAAAACACCCATGGGCAAAACCCCAAAGAAAAATGGGAAGTAGTTTCAAGACCAGAAAGAACTCATGGAGGAGCTCAAAAAGCTTAAAAATCATATAAATAGGTAGAAGAAAAATGGGCAAAGAAATGAGAGTGATGCATGAGAATTATGTGGGGGTGGAGTGGGGAAAGAGTCAACAACTTGGGAAAAGAAAACTGCTTAAAAAGTAGAATTGGCCAAATGGAAAAAGAAATACAAAAATCCACTGAAGAAAACAACTCCTTAAAAAATACAATTGACCAAACTAAAAGGGAAGTGCATAAGTTGACTGAGGAAAACAACTCCTTAAAAGTTAGAATTGGGCAAATGGAAGCTAATGATTCAATGAGACATCAATAATCAATCAAACAATTCAAAATAATGAAAAAAAATGGAAGAAAATGTAAAATATCTTATGGAAAAAACAATTGACCTGAAAAATAGATTAAGGAGAGAAAATATCAGAATCATTGGACTCTCTGAAAGTCATAATCAAAAGGAGGACATGGACAGCATCTTCCATGACCTGACATCCTGGAACTGGAATGCAAAATGGGCATTGAAAGAATCCACCAATCACCTCAGGAAAGTAATCCCAAAATAAAAATTCCAAGCAACACTATAGCCAAATTTCAGAACTATCAGGTCAAGGAAAAGATACTGCAAGTGGCCAGAATGAAACAATTCAAATATCAGGAAGCCACAATCAAGATTACACAGGACTTGGTAGCTGCAACATGAAAAGATTGGAGGTCATGGAACATGATATTCTGGAAGGCAAAGGAGCTAGGACCACAATCAAGAATCACTTACCCAGCAAAATTAAGCATAATATATCAAGGGAAAAAATATTCATTCAATGAAATAGAAGAATTTCAAGCTTTCATAAGGAGATCAGAATTAAACCAAAAATTTGATCTCTAATATCAAGACCCAAGAGAAGCATAAACAGGTTAAAAAGGGGGGGGGGCAAAGAAAATATTAGGGATTCAATAGAGCTAAACTGTTTACTTCCTTGAATGGGAAGATGATACTTGTCATTCTTAAAAATTATATCATTAATAGTACAGCTAGAAGGAATATGCCTAAGCAGAGGGTATGGGTATAAAGTGAATTCTAGGAAATGACAAAAAAAATTAAGGGATGAGTAAAAGGAGTACCCTGGGCCAAGAAGGAAGGGAGAGGTAAAATGAGGTAAATTATTTCACATAAAGAGGTTCTAAAGACCCATTACCAAGGAGGAGAAGATGGGAAGGTGGGCAATGGACAACACTCGAATCTTACTCTCATCAGTATTGGCTTAAAGAGGGAATAATATACACAATCAGTTAAATATAGAGATCTATCTTACCTGACAGGGAAATAGGAGGGG
Source organism: Vombatus ursinus (assembly GCF_900497805.2). Classification (NCBI taxonomy): domain Eukaryota; kingdom Metazoa; phylum Chordata; class Mammalia; order Diprotodontia; family Vombatidae; genus Vombatus; species Vombatus ursinus. Next base: position 7,185,482 of record NW_020954580.1, on the reverse strand, counting down.
AGGAGGTTAAGTGAAGAGATATAGGTGAACTGACAGAAGGGAGGGCAGATCGGGGAGGTGGTAGACAAAAGCAAAACATTGGTGAGGAGGGAAAGGGTGAAAGGAGTGAGGACAAACAGAAGGAAGAATAAGATGGAGGGAAATACACAGGTAGTAGTAATAACTGTGAATGTGAATGGGATGAATTCTCCCATAAAATGGAAGCAGATAGCAGAGTAGATCAAAAACCAGAATTCTACAATATGTTGTTTACAAGATATACACTTAAAGCGGAGAGATAAACACAGAGTAAAGGTAAGGGGCTGGAACAGAATCTGTTATGTTTCAGCTGAAGTTAAAAAAAAAGCAGGGGTAGCAACCCTGATCTCAGACAAAGTAAAAGCAAAAATAGACCTAGTTAAAAGAGATAAGGAAAGAAACTACATCTTGCTCAAAGGTACCATAGACAATGAAGAAATATTAATACTAACCATATATGCAACAAGTGGTATAGCATCCAAATCAAATTCTTAAAAGGAAAGTCAAGTGAGTTACAGGAAGAAATATACTAGTGGGGGACATCAAAATATATACTAGTGAAGCACCTCAACTGTCCCCTCTCAGAACTCGATAAATCCAACCAAAAAAATAAGAAAGAAACTAAGGAGGTAAATAGAATATTAGAAAAGTTAGATATGACAGGCCTTTGGAGAAAACTTAATGGGAACAGAAAGGAATATACATTTTTCTCAGCAGGACATGACACCTACACAAAAATTGACCATGTAATAAGGCCTAAAAACTGCAAAATCAAATGTAGAAAGGCAGAAATATTAGATGTATTCTTGTCAGATCATAATGCAATAAAAATTACATTCAACAAAGGGCAGTGGAAAGGTAGATTAAAAATTAATTGAAAACTAAATAATATAATCCTAAAGAATAAAAAGATCAAATTCTACTAAACATTTAAAGAACAATTAATTCCAATACTATATAAACTATTAGGAAAAATAGGCAAAGAAGAAGTCACACCACACTCCTTTTATGACACAAATATGGTGTTGATAGCTAAACCAGGAAGAGCTAAATCAGAGAAAAAAAATTATAGACCAATTTCCCTAATGAATATGCAAAACTTTTAAACAAAATGCTATCAAAGCAATTACATTAATATATTATAAGGATTATAGAATATGACCCGATGGGATTTATACCTGGAATGCAGTATCTATATAAAACCATCAACAAGCATTATCTGTAATGGAGATAAGCTAGAAGCCTTCCCAATAAGATCAAGGGTGAAGCAAGGATGCCCATTATCACCACAATTATTCAATATAGTACTAAAAATGTTAGCTATAGCAATAAGAGAAGAAAAAGAAATTGAAGGAATTAGAATAGGCAATGAGGAAACAAACCAATAACTTTTATTTTTTCTTGATAGCATTTTTTTCAATTACATGTAGTTTTCAACATACATTTTTGTAAGATTTTGAGTTCCAAATTTTCCCCCTCCCTCCTTTCCTTCCCCTTACCCCAAGACATCAAGCAATCTGATATAGGTTATACATATGCAATCATGTTGAGCATATTTCCACATTAGTCATGTTGTGAAATAAGAATCAGAACAAAAGGGGAAAAAACACAAAAGAGAAAAAACATAAAAATGAAAATAATATGCTTCAATCTTCATTCAGACACCATAGTTCTTTCTTTGGATGTGGTTAGCATTTTTCATCAGGAATTTTGGAATTGTCTTGGGTTAATGTTTTGGTGAGAAAAGCTAAGTCTATTACAACTGATCATTGCACAATGTTGCTATTACTGTGTACAATGTTCTCCTGGTTCTGTTCACTTCACTCAACATCAGTTGATGTAAGTCTTTCCAGGTTTTTCTGAAATCTGCCTGCCTCATCATTTCTTATAGAAAAATAGTTTTCCATTACATTCATATACCACAACTTGTTCAGCTATTCCCCAATTGATGGGCATCCCCTCAATTTCCAATTCTTTGCCACCACAAAGAGTTGCTATAAATATTTTTGTACTTGTGGGTCCTTTCCCCCTTTTCATGATCTCTTTGGCATAGGGACCTAGTAGTGGTATTGCTGGATCAAAGGGTATACACAGTTTGGTTGCCCTTTGGGCTTAGTTCCAAATTGCTCTCCAGAATGGTTGGATCAGTTCACAACTCTACCAATGATAAATTAGTGTCCCAATTTCCCACGTCCTCTCCAACATTTATCATTTTCCTTTTCTATCATATTAGCCAAACTGATAGGTGTGAAGTGGTACCTCAGAGTTGTTTTAATTTGCATTTTTCTAATCAAAAGTGATTTAGAGCATTTCTTCATATGACTATAGATAGGTAACATTTCTTCATCTGAAAACTTCCTGTTCATATCCTTTGGCCATTTATCAGTTGAGGAATGACTAGTATCCTTAGAAATTTGATTCAGTTCTCTATATATTTTAGAAATGAGGCCTTTATCATAGACACTTGCTGTAAAACTTATTTCCAAGTTTTATGCTAAGCCTTTGCATTCTTTTCATTAATTCCCTTGATATTCTTGACATTTTGTTTTCCCAGATGAATTTTGTTATTATTTTTCTAGTTCTACAAAATAAATTTTTGGTAGTTTGATTGTTATGACATTTAATAAGTAAATTAATTTAGGTAGATTTGTCATTTTTATTATATTAGCTCAGCCTACCCATTTTCATATAGTTCCTAAATCTGTCTTGGCAGGTAGATTTCCAAATATTTTATACTGTCTATAATTATTTTAAATGGAATTTCTCATTTTATCTCTTGGTGCTGGGCTTTGTTGGTAATATATAGGAATGCTGATGATTTATTGGGTTTGTTTTATATCCTGCAACTTTGCTAAAGTTAATTGTTTCAAGTAGTTTTTTAGTTGATTCTCTAGGATTCTCTAAGTATGCTATAATATCATCTGCAAAAAGTGATAGTTTTGTTTCCTCATTGCCTATTCTAATTCCTTCAATTTATTTTTCTTCTGTTATTGCTTAAACTAACATTTCCAGTACAATATTGAATAATAGTGGTGATAATTGGCATCCTTGTTTCACTCCTGATCTTATTGGGAAAGCTTCTAGCTTATCCTTAATACATGTAATACTTACTGATGGTTTTAGATAGATACTGCTTCTCATTTTAAGGAATGCTCCCTTTATTCCTGTGCTCTGTAGTGTTTTTAATAGCAATGGGTGCTGTATATTGTCAAATGCTTTCTCTGCATCTATTGAGATAATTAAATAATTTCTGTTGGTTTTGTTATTGATATGGTCAATTATGTTTTCATAATATTGAACTGGCCCTGCCTTCCTGGTATAAATCCCACCTGGTCATAGTATATTATCCTCATGAAAAATTGTTGTAATCTCTTTGCTAATGTTTTATTTAAACGCTTTTACTTAAACATATTTTGCATCAATATTCATTAGGGAAATTGTTCTATAATTTTCTTTTTCTGTTTTAGCTCTTCCTGGTTTAGATATCAGCACAATATTTGTGTCATAAAAGAAATTTGGGAGGATTCCTTCTTTGCCTATTTTTCCATAGTTTATATAGTATTGGAATTAATTGTTCTTTAAATGTTTAGTAGAATGTACTTGTAAATTCATCTGGTCTTGGAGATTTTTTCTTAGAAAGTTCATTGATGGCTTGTTCAATTTATTTTTCTAAAATGGGTAATTTAAGTATTTTATTTCCTCTCCTGTTAATCTGGGCAATTTATATTTTTGTAAATATTCGTCCATTTCTATTTTTTCATTCTTTTGATTTTGTTTGACTGATTCTTGATATCTCATAGACTCATTAACTTCCAGTTACAGTTACCCAGTTCTAATTTTTGAGAAATTTTTTCTTCATTAAGGAACATTTTCTTAATTTAGCTTTTGTGCCTCCTTTTCCATTTGATTAATTCTATTTTTTAAGGAATTCTTTGTGCTTCCTTTTCAAGCTGTTGACTCTTTTCTCAAAATTCTCCTTCCTAACTCTTTTTTTTCTGAATTTTTCTTCTACCTCTTACTTGATTTTTAAAATTCTTTTTGAGCTCTTTTAAGAGAACTTTTTGGGCTTAAGACCAATTCATATTCCCCTTTGAGGCATCACATGTAGGCATTTTGACATTATAATATTCATCTGAATTTGTGTTTTGATCTTCCCTGTCACCATAGTAGCTTTCTATGGTCAGGACGTTTTTCTGTTTCTTGTGCATTTTTCAGCCTATTTTGTGACTTTTAAAGTTGAACTCTGCTTCTGGGGCACAGGGGTCACTATCCCAAGCTTCTTATGCTGGGGGCCAGGGTCCTGGTTGCTGGTTTTCCATGCTGGAGCCTCAGGTGCTGGTGGGTTTCGCATTGCACTGGGGTAGCCCGGCCTAGTCATGCCTGTTGTGCTGAGGTTCCAGAGCTCACAATTTGCCTTCTGCAATAGAGCTGGAAGCCTCACAGCTGGTCTGCTGAGGCAAGACCAAGAGGCATTGGTTGCTACAGCTAAGAGCCTCCCTCTGGCTTGCCCAGACACCATCTACACTGGGATGCACTCCCCTTTTACCCAAATGAAACAGACTTTTCCTGGAAAATTGTTTCATTCCATCTTTTTGTGGGTTCTCTCACTCCAGAATCCTTTGAGAGGCTTGATTTAATGTTGTTTCCTAAGGAAACTGGGGAGAGTTTAGGCAACTTCCCGGCTTCTCTCTGCTATCTTGGGTCCACCCCAAACTATCACTCTTTGCAGATATGATGGTACAGAGAACCCTAGAAAATCAACCAAAAACCTACTTGAAATAATTAACAACTTTAGCAAAGTTGCAGAATATAAGATAAATTCACATAAATCATCTGCATTCCTTTGTATGACCAACAAAGCACAGCAGCAAGGGATAGAAAGAGAAATTCCATTTAAAATAACTGTAAACAATATGAAAGACTTGTGAGTCTACCTGCCAAAACAAACCCAGGAACTGTATGAACACAATTACAAAACACTTTTCATAGAAATAAAGTCAGATCTAAACAATTAGAAAAATATCAATTGCTCCTGCGTAGGCCAAGCCAACATGTTAAAAATGACAATTCTGCCTAAACTAATTCACTTATTCAGTGCCATACCAATCAAACTACCAAAAAGCTATTTGATAGAACTACAAAAAAAATAAAAATAAAATTGTTGGAAATACAAAAGGTCAAGAATATCAAGGGAATTAATAATAATAAAAAAGAAAGTAGCCTAGCAATACCAGATCTTTAACTATATTTTAAAGCAGTAATCATCAAAACTATCTAGTGCTGGTTAAGAAATAGAGTGGTAGATCAGGTATACAAAACACAGTAGTCAATGACTATAGTAACCTAATGTTTGATAAACCAAAATATCCCAGATTTTGGGATAAGAACTCACTATTTGACAAAAACTACTGAGAAAACTGAAAAACAATGGGGCACAAAGTGGGTGTAAACCAACATCTCATATTATATACCAAGATAATGTCTAAATGAGTACATGATTTAGACATAAAAGGTGACACCATAAGCAAATTAGAAGAGGAAGGAATAGTCTTTCTGTCAGACCTATGGGGAAGGGAAGAATTCATGACCAAATGAGAGATAGAGAGCATTACAAAATGTAAAATAGATCATTTTGATTATATTTAAATAAAAAGCTTTCGTACAAACAAAACTAATGCAACCAAGATTAGAAGGAAAGCAGAAAGCTATGGAAAAAATCTTTATAGCAAGTATCTCTGATAAAGGCTTTATTTCTCAAATATATAGAGAACTGAGTCAAATTGATAAGAATACTACCCATTCCCCAATTCATAAATGGTAAAAGGATATGAACAGAAAGTTTTCAGATGAAGAAATCAAAGCTATCTATAGGCATATGAAGAAGTACTCTAAATCACTTTTGGTTAGAAAAATGTAAATTGAAACAACTCTGTGGTACCTTCTCACACCTATCAGATTGGCTAATATGACAGAAAAGTAAAATGATAAATTTTGGAGAAAATGTGGGAAAATTGGGACACTAATGCATTGTTGGTGGAGTTGTGAACTGATCCAACCCATTCTGTAGAGCAATTAGGAACTATGCCCAAAAGGCAACCAAATTGTTCATACCCTTTAATCCATCAATACCACTACAAGGTCTGAATCCCAAAAAGACATAAAAAAGGGGAAAAGGACCTACACGTACAAAAATATTTATAACAGCCTTTTTCACAACAGAAGAATATTGGAAATTGAGGGGATGCTCATCAGTTGGGGAATAGCTAAACAAGCTACAGCATATGAATGTAATGTAATATTATTGTTCTATAAGCAATGATGAACAGGTAGATTTTAGAAAAACCTGGAAAGACTTGTACAAACTGATACAAAGTGAAATAAACAGAACCAGGGAAACATTGTACACAGTATCAGCAACATTGTGTGATAGTCAACTATGAATGACTCATCTCTTCTCAGCAACACAAAGATCCAAGATAAGTACAAAGGGCTCAGGAAGGAAAATGCTATCCATTCCCAGATAAAGAACTGATGTACTCTGAATGCAGATCGAAGCTTATTTTTTCACTTACTTTATTCATTTTTGTGGTTTTTTTTCTTTTTGAGCTGTTTCTTCTTTTACAATTGTGACTAATATGGAAATATGCTTTATATGATAGCACATGTATAACCTATATCAAATTGCCTACCATTTTTGGAAGAGGGGAGGGGAGGGAGGGATAAAATTTTGGAACTCAAAATCTTGTAAAAATGAGTGCTAAAAATTATATTGGCATGTAATTGGGTAAAAAATAAAATTCTCTTTAAAAAAAAAACAGAATGCAGGTCCCTTCACTGCAGAGAGTTAGACCACACTGCCTATTCCTGTTCAGATTTTTTAAAGACAATAGTGAAAAACACAATAGTGAAAAGATCAAAGCTCTAAAGAAGTGGCAATGAGCAAAATAATCAAATTGGTAAAAAAAAATTCCCTCAAATACTTTATTCATTAATGAATGTTTTATTAAAGTACCTATTACATTCAAGAAACCATGCTAGGTATCAATGCACCATGATTATTTGCCTGCCTAGAATTCTTGAATAACCCTCTCTTTTCTCCTATCCAATCCCTCCCATTCCACTTGTGTCCATCCTCCAAGGTCCAACTTAAATGCTACTTCTTTCCCGAACTTTTCTCTTATTTTTGTTCTAACACTATCTCCTTATGGGACATGGGAGATAGACCATAGATAGACCTTATCTAGATCTCTCACTTCTCTGAACTTTCATACTTTGTTTTGAGTTTTGGAAAAAGTAAGCAGAATGTCCTCAGGCCCAAAATGAGACCATAAATAGAAGTGAGTTATCGAGGTTCTGAAGAAAATGAAAAAAGTTTTCAGTGGTTACAAGAGGGAATGTGACAGGGAGTTGGTAAGGGATGTATGAAGGAATATCCAAGAAGCAATAAGAGACCAGCTGAGGATTTCTCATGAATTCAATTAATAAGCTTTTCTCATTTTCTCCAAATAATGGCTGACAGCTTGGAAGTGTAAATGGGTAACATAGTTGATAGAGAAGGCTTACTCAGTGTTGGGGATTAGCAAGATAGATGTGATGGAAGGTCAAGCTGGCAAGCGATTCTAAGATGCTAGTAAGAGCATCATTGAAATGACAGACCCTAGAATTCATCCTACAGAGAGAGAAGAACAGCTAAAAGAATAGTTATCTGCCCTTCATGGCTCTAGTATTTTCCCCAAAAGGCCCTTAGAGAAGGCTTAAACCTTCAGGATGTCCTATACCAGACTCAATATATACATATGGAGGGTGGCAGGGGGTGATAGGAGGGGTCACATCATTCATTCTGGAATTTATCTCCGTGTCATATTGCCATTTCTCCCCGACTTCCTAAATGCACATCTGGTAGCCAGGTGAAATCAGATGTTAGAAGATTTTATGTCACTTTTACCCACTTGCCAAGATGTGCATTACCAAAGGGTGCTGAGGAGAAGCAATTACGTAGGCAACAGTGTCCACTGGGGACATCTCAGTGATAGGTAACACATGGAGAGCAGAGCTAGAGAATGTCATCTTCAGGAAATCTTTAAGAAGTCATGGCATACAGAATGGTGTAGTGGGCAATGCCCTTAACTGGAAGCCACAAGTCTCTGGTTCCTTTGCTGGTTTTGCCATTATCTGTATAGCCTTAATCTCTTCTACTTCTATCATATCCTTACCATTTTTGTCTTTTAGCATGCCCATTTTTTGCATGAAAATTTCACTTGATATCTCTAATTTTTTTTGGTGAGGCAATCAGGGTTAAGTGACTTGCCCAGGGTCAAACAGCTAGTAAGTATCAAGTGTCCGAGGTTGGATTTGAACTCAGGTCCTCCTGACTCCAAGACCAGAATTCTGTCCACTGCACCACCTAGCTGCCCCTGATAGCTCTTATTTTCTTGAAGAGATCTCTTGTCTTTCTCATTCTATTGTTTTCTTTTATTTCTTTACATTGCTCATTTAAGAAAACCACTTGTCTCTCCTTGCTATTCTCTGGAATATTGCAGTCAGTTGGATATATTGCTATACCTTTCCCTTTCTCCTTTCCCTTTCCTTCTTTCCGTAGCTATTTGTAAACCCTCATCAGACAGCCATTTTGCCTTTTCACTCTTCATTTTCTTTGGAATGTTTTATGTTCCTGCCTTCTGTACATGTTGCAAACGTCTATCCATAGTTCTTTAGGCATGCTATCTACCAGATCCAATCCCTTAAATCTATTCATCACTTCCATTTCATGTTCGTAAGGGATGTTATTTAGATCATACCTATATGGTCTGATGATTTTCCCTACTTTCTTCAATTTAAGTGTGAATTTTGCAATAAGAAGCCAATGATCTGAGCCACAATCAGTTCTAGGTCTTGTTTTAACTGACTTTCTAGAGCTTCTCCACCTTGGCTGCAAAGTATATAATCAATCTCATTTCTATATTGACCACTGATGTCCATGTGCAGAGTCTCTTGGGTTGTTGAAAGAGTGTTTGCTATTACCAGTGATTTATCTTGACAAAACTCTATTAGGTTGTTGTTGTTGTTGTTTTTCTAACTTTGAAATTGTGGTGCAGGAGAAGACTTTTGAGAATTCAAGCAAGGAGATCAAATAAGTCAATATTTAAAGAAATTAATGCAGGATATTCACTGGAAGGTCAAATACTGAAGCTGAAGCTTAAATACTTTGGCCACATAATGAGAAGATGGGCATCATTGGAAAAGACCTTGATGTTGGGAAAGGTGGACAACAGAGGATGAGATGGATGGATAGTATCATGGAAACACTGAATATGAACTTGGACAGACTTTGGGAGATAGTGGAAGATAGAAGGGCTTGGCGTACGATGGTCCATAGGGTAATGAAGAATCAGACGTAACTGAACAACAACAAGCCTATATATAGCCTTGGGCAACTCAATTTTTTGTGGGCTTCAGCCTGTTCATTTAGAAAAGTAAGTAACTGAGGAAAGCAACCTAGATGCAGATTTCAGATTAAGAAGAGTCATCTAAAAAGGCATAACCCAAGAGATGAATAAGAGATCTAGTCCCCTTTGAGTTCACCTTCCACATACAGGTAAATGTACTGAAATACTTACTCTGGGGCACCTAGGTGGTACAGTGGATAGAGCACCAGCCCTGGAGTCAGAAGAACCTGAGTTCAAATCCGGCCTCAGAAACACATAAAATTTACTAGTTGTGTGACTGTGGGCAAGTCACTTAACCCAATTGCCTCACCAAAAAAAAGAAAAATAAAATAAAAAATGAAATACTTACTCTGAAAATTACCTTTCAATACAATGATAAATGCATGATCTCACCTGTCCGGGTACTTGTGCGGATCAAAATGCATCCAAATTCTCCCCTTCTATAATTGTTTACCATGGTTTTTTTTTTTCTATAAAATCACCATAGACAATACGCCAGTAAACTAGAGGCCTTCTTATTGTTTATTTACTATTTAATACATAACAATGCACACTTGGACTATTATTAATTATCCTCCACGTATCCAGCTCCATCACCCCCACTTTTCCGGTCATATAATGTTCTGTTTGATGCTATCTTTTATAACACTTCCTGTGCACAAGTTCTCCTTTTAACTAGATGCAGTCTATTTATACCCACCAAAGTTATTCTGATTTTGCTCTTCACCCAAATCTTGATTCCAAATTATCACCCTGGTAATGTTTTGGCCCTAACGCAGGAAAACAGAGGAAGCCTGGAAACAGGTGAAGTCCATATGGGCCTTCTGGACTGACCCTCTTCTGGTTGCTTTTAATCTCACCTTCCTGGTTTCCCCACCAGGTCCCAGAATCCCCTTCCCCTCCAGATGTAGAGCACTGTCTCTCATGATCTCATTAAATCTCTGTGGCTCAATGGCCCTCTCTGATAACTTGCTCCACATGTTTATTACCTTCTGTGAGGAGTAGCCACCATATGGACAAGTCCCTGAGTGATTTCCAGGCTCCTCCAAAGGCCACACATCTTGAAGCGCTATAAAATCCCAGACTCCTTGAGCTGGCAGGACCCTTGAAAGGTCATCCCTGCTGTCCTCTTGCTTCCAGACAGTGAAGCGTCAGAAACCCACAATGTTCAAGCTGGACAGGAGATTAGATCTCATCTAGCCCAAGGGTTCTCAAGCTTTTTTGTGTGTCAAAGACCCTGGTGGTAGTCTGGTGTTACCTAGGGAGCTTTCCTTGGAATGAGATTTTTAGATGCATAAAAGGAGATACCTAGGCTTACAAAGAAAATCAGTTATATTGAAATGCAATTATCAAAAGGTTTTTTGTTTGTTTTTTTTTTTTAAGTTCATAGACCCCAGGTTAAGATACCCTTTCAAGGTACAAACAAGGAAGCCTAGAAAGTCTGCCCTGCCTCAGAGCATAAGAAGCAGAAGGAGAATTTGAACCTGGTTTTGTCTCTAAGTTCGAAATTATTTCCTCCATGTTCATATACCAATAGCACATATATACGAATTCCTCTAACTGTTCTGAAAGATTTCCAAGTAAAGAGATTCTAGTCTCTTCATTACCCTCTTCCTTCTCCCCTCCCTCTCCATTATAAAGACATATATATATAGATATACATGTATGTATATCCATGTGTGTATACAGATATATGCACACATACATGCACATGTATATGTCTATGTGTATGTATATGTGTGTGTATGTGTGTTGTGTGTATATGTATATGTGTATGTGTATGTGCATGTGTATGTATATGTATATGTACATGTACATGTATAGGTATAAGTATATGTAAATGTATGTGCATATGCATATGCGTATGTATATGTATGTGTATATGTGTGTGTATGTATATGTATATGTATATGTATAATATGTATGTGT